>NC_053417.1:402212-412212 GCF_016859285.1 Xiphias gladius | reverse complement strand
AACAGAAAAGATGAGGAGGGAAAAAATGTCAGTGGCCTCCACCTGGAAAACCATTCCTGTTTTGGGGGTCGTCTCATTGTTGCCCCTTTAGTGCACCTGTTGTTAATTTCATTAAAACCAAAGCAGCTGAAACTGATTAGCAACCCCCTCTGCTAGTTAACTGACCAGATCAATATCCCAGAAGTTTAATCGGTACATTTTGTGTTTGTATTACTTCACTATTATGCAAGTTTTGTTTTTGTTTTTTCTTTTGTTCAGTAACATTGGACATGGACAATATCTAGAATATACAAATTGGTTAATTTGCCTTTATTTATGAAGATATTCTAAATTCTGTCCTTAAAATCCAGAAGTACCAATAATATCAATCAGGACTGGAGTAAAACTACAACAATGAAAACATAAAGGCTTTAGTTATCTTTATAACCATTTATTGACATTGCTTTTGTTCTCCACCTATAACACACTGATAAAAACAAGTACTGATATCTAAAATGTTTAAATATACACAGTGTAAAAATAATCAGCTATCTGACCACACAATACATACTTACATACATCCTTTCAATCACTTTTGTGACAAAAAGGAAAGCTAATTTAAATGGTCAGGTCATTATAATCACAAAAAAAAAAAACTTCTCACCTGTCCCTGATGGTGTTTGGCAATGCAGATAGTTTTACCTGCAATCTTAAAATCATCTATGTGAACTGAAGCTTTAACCCATACAGTTTCCCAACAGTGACAGTGACATTGAAGGTGTAAAACATATTCTGAGAATTGACTTTTGTAATGTCCCAACCTTCCTCCACATCTGCTGTTGGTGAAAAGAGCACAGAGTGCACATGCACACACACATACACACACACTGAGCAGCGGTGTTGGCTCAGCTGATGGTCACTCCTTCCCTGCAGTTTGTCTGCAGCTTCAAGGTCACTGCATAATAATTCACATCTTGGGGAGATCTATCTGACATGCTACATGTTGAATGGGACTTGAAAGCTGACGTCAAATTGTAAAGACCTCAGTGTACCTTAAACAAAGTGTTTGTCAGATCAGCAGACTGTGTTGGAGGTTGTCTGTTTCCAAAAACAGATATCCAGTCCATGGAGAGAGCTCAGAGAGGCAGGAATTTAGCCAGGAGGACAATATGATAGCAGGTTTATCAACTTGCCCTCCAGTGTGGACACTGCGAACAACTAGGAACACTGACTTGGTTGTCGGACAAAACACTGTATGAACCAATTCTTTTGAGGCATACTGAGACCCTAACCATAATTCACTGTTAAATCAACGGAGCATCAGGAGCATGATGAAATGCAAGTGACAAGACTTAAGGCAAAAGAAACAAAAAAAAAAGCCATATTACTTACATAACTACTAAATCTCTATTTAGAGGAAAAAAATCATTTGATCTTGGACAATTCAATCCTACTTGGAGACAATGAGAGATTCTCTGCCAAAAGAGCAAATGAGTCATGACAACATGGGCAACACACAGGATAACAGCGATGTGTATGGTGATGACAGGGTAACAAATTGCGGTATAGCCTGATACATGTACTGTATCTGAACAAAACCAAACACTGGCACTTTGGCTGTAGCTGCTTTCCAACTGGATCATTTTATTAGAATATGGTGACTTTTGGCCGAGAGCCTTTCGTGAAACTGTATGACCAGTTAATTAGATGGAACTAACAAAATACATAGGACTAATTTGCCCTCAAATGAGCAAATGAGCCTTACCCTTGTCCATCATTCACAGTTATTGAATTGCACTCACCAAGTTAACAGCTGAGAACACTAAAAAGAATAAAAAGATGTCAAAAAACAAGCAGTCAGATCATCAGACATGTTGGAAACACACCAATAGTTTATCCAGATTATTTAAACCATTTTATTTGAAGGTCAATCTGAAAGTGTGAATCGAGTGAAATGTTACTAATAATCGCTCACAATACTCTCAGACACATACACTCATAACACTACAGTAAGTCTAGTAGGTAAAAGTTGAAGCAGGGAGTGGGTCTGTAAACTGCAATGGATGTTTACAAAAGAGTTTGTGTCGTAATTTTCCTGTTCACCTTAATTTTCTCATCCACATAAATTTGTCTGTCCTGGAGTTGTGTTTCCAACCTGTCTGATCATCTGACTCCTCATATTTCTTGACCCATCAGAATCCTTCCTTAGATATGGCTGTGTTCCCAGATCTCAGCTATTAACTTGGTGAGTGCAGTGTTGTTACTGGTAGAAATAATGGACAAAACTAAGACCCAAGCTATAAAAACTGCAATTATCATTTAACAGTCATGAAAAGGTGTGGGTAAATACCCATCATACGTGTAGAATACATATTTAGAGCATGGAGAAGGCAACCACAGAAAATGTTTTACTCAAAATGTAAATGGACATTTATTCTTGTGCTGCACTCTATAGTGATGGGCTAATATACAGGCTAGATCACTCATCTATTTTTATCTATCCTGCAATTTAAAGTGGACGGAGAAAGATATTTAAAATTATTGGAATTAAGTACAAAAATAACCCACTGATGCAGTCTTCAATTTAAAGGAAAACTAGAAGCTTTACATTTTGTTGAAGTAAATCACAGATATGAAACTGGATTGTTTTTATATATATATATCTATATATCTTGGAAGAGCTTGTCATGTTCATACATTGATGAAGTTTGATGGTGGATTTCAGCTTTCATAAACAAGAAGAAAATAAAAATCCATTTAAAAATCTGTACAATTTTCCACATCTTTACACAAATAACAGTGTTGCGTTCCTAGCAGTCCCTTATCAAAATAGGTATTTTCGACAAGAGTCTGATCCACAACGACACTCCACTCGAATCCTCTTCTTTGGAGAGCTGGGGAGCCCTGCTAGACTGAAACTGGAGTCCATTTTGGTGCTTTCTGTGTCAACTGGATCAACTGGAAGCAAACGGAAGCCGGAATGGACAGAGTTCAATTGAAAAGCCAGCTCTTATTAACTGTTATAAAGCAACTGAACTGCTTTAACACATCCCCTTCACAAACTCATCCCCAATCCATATCCAGTGGTATGAAAAAGTTTGGGCACCCTGGTCAAAATTTCTGTTACAGTGCAAGGAAAAGAAGAACTTGTTTCCAAAAGGAATGAAGTTAAATATGACGCATTTCTTTAATATCTTGAGCAAGATAATTTTTTTATCTCTATTTTTTACAGTTTCAAAATAACAAAATAGGAAAAGGGCCTGAAACAAAAGTTTAGGCACCCTGAATGGTCAATGCTTAGTAACACCCCCTTTGGTGACTGTCAAAGCTTGTAAACGTTTTTTGTAGCAGATAAGAGCCTTTCAGTTCTTGCTTGGGGGATTTTTGCCTATTATTCCTTTCAAAAGGCTTCTATTTCTGTAAGATTTTTGAGCCGTTTCGCATGTACTGCTCTTTGAAGGGCTATCTACAGATTGTCAATCATGTTCAGGTCAGGGGACTGTTAGGGCCATGGCAAAACCTTCAGCTTGTGCCTCTTGAGGTAGTCCATTGTGGATTTTCTGATATGTGTTTAGGATCATTATCCTGCTGTAGAAGCCAACCTATTTTCATTTTCAGCTTTTTTATATACGGTGTGATGTTTGTTCCCAGAATTTTCCTGGTATTTAATTGAATCCATTCTTCCCTCTACAAGTGAAATGTTCCCTGTGCCACTGGCTGCAACACAATCCCAAAGCATAATCAATCCACCCCCGTTCTTAACAGTTCGAGAGGTGTTCTTTTCTTTGCTCATTAGGGCCAAAAAGTTATATTTCAACTTCATCAGTCCACAGGACTTGTTTCCAAAATGCATCAGGCTTTGTTTAATTTTGTGGTGAGGACGCAGGAAAGGTTTTCTTCTGTGGACTCTTCCATGAAGGTCATATTTCAGCAGGTGTCGCTGCACATTGAAACAAGTGCACCACCACTCCAGATTCTGTTAAATCTTCCTGAAGGTCTTTTGCAGTCACACAGGGGTTTTGATTTTTCTTTGCAGCAATCCTACAAGCAGTTCACTCAGAAAGTTTTCTTGGTCTGCCAGACCTCATCTTGACTTACGAAATGAGGAAACGGGTACCTGAAAACAATTTGTTATCTTCTTATAGCTTTCTCCTACTGCTATTTTAATTTTCAGAGTGCTAGGTAGCTGCTTAGTGTAGCACATGGCTGCTGATTGTTGGGAGAAGGTTTAGGCAATCAGAGTATGTATAAAGCTTTGAAATTTGCATCACTTGGCCTTTGCTAATGATGACTGTGAACAAGTCATAGCCCTAACAAGCTAATAAATTAGGTTATCTGAAAGCTCAAATCTCTTGGGATGCCCAAACTTTTATATGGTGCTCCTTTACTTTTTTTTTACTCTAAAATTGTACAAAGCAAAAATAATACACTAATCATGCTTAAAATGTTGAAAATAATTTTTCATCATTACCTTTATGTCTTTTGGAGTTCAATTCATCTTCTACTCACTTAACTATTCACAGTAACAGAAATTTTGACCAGGGGTGACAAAAGTTTTTCATGCCACTGTAGAAGGCTGGTAACAGCATGGTGGTTGTGATGGTGTTTGATCGTATAATAACGTGACATGATGGGTGACAAATTAAAGGAAAAACCTGAAAAATTAGTGGAAAAACAAGGATGAAAATGTCCCCCTCCACAGGGCACAAGAAGTCACTGAATGGTTTGATGAGTATGAAAATGATGTGGATCATACACTATGGACTTCATAGTCACCAGATTTCAGCCCAACTGAACACCCTATGAGAGATATTGGACCGATGTGTTAGACAGCACTGGCTAACAACATCATCAAAACACCAGTGAGGGAATCTTTATGAAGAATGGTGTTCATCCCTCCAGTAGAGTTCCAGACACTTGGAGAATAAATACCAAGGTGCACTGAAGCTGTTCTGGCGGCACCTGGTGGCCCAACACCTTACTAAAACACTCACTCACACGCTCAAAAAGTAGATTTAGTGTAAAGTTATTCTTAGAAGGTCACTCAAAATTTAAAGAGAAAAAACTGCTACCCCTGTAACCATTTCCATTGTACAGTAAATGATAATATGTCTTTTCAGTGTCTCCTAAAAAACAGCAAAATTAGCAATACACTCAGAGTAAAAACTACATGAGAAACTACAAAGTAGTTGGATTTTCTGGATACTGTTCTGGGCCACACCCCAGCTTGTGCTGGCCTCCGGAGCATCAGTGCCACTACCTCCATGGTTGTCTGGTCCCACAACCACTTACATAAAGCGTACCAAAAGAGTATCTTGCAAAAGCGTTGACGTTAGTCCCACTGTTTCCTTTTTAGTGGTATATATTCAAATTATCCCAGTCTATAAAATACAGTTGAAACACATGAAAAAACCTTGTACTCCATCTTCAACTGCAATTTACTTTTATAAGTGAATTGAATTTTGCTAAAAAAAGAAAGAAAAAAAACCCAAAATAAGTGATCAATTATCAAACTGTCAAAAGATTCATTTTCTGTTGATCTACTAATCAACATATCACTTTATGCTCCAAATGCATCACAAAATTATATGTATTTTCATTAAGTTTTAAGAAAGAAGATGACATGTTAACTCCTTGCTTAAATCATCAAGATCAAGTTTTTTTGGTCACGATCCCAATCCAGGTCCTTTAGTATTAGGTATGTACCAACACCAAATCCAATCTGATACTTATATTTACCTAAATGTTGGTTTAATGTATATCTGACACAGCCTATGATAAATCTAAAAATAAACTTACTATTCATAAGCCCAAACATTTTCACTCACATATACGGAGACAGTGAGTGGCTTTATTTAAGATGATAACAATCCATAAAAATATGCACTGCTTGGCCACCATATCTGTTGTTGATGAGACCTGCTTGATTACTAACCATAGAAGGAAGAGATGGATATCATTATTATGTGTGTCTAGTCACCTGCCAACTCTCTTATTACACGATTAGATTCTAAAATTCATCCCTCTGATTGTCCCTTAAAGCCTGTTTGAAGCCAGTTTTGTGCCAACATTTAAGTGAAAATAAAGTTCAAATCTGCTGAATCAATGACACTTACTTTGCATCTTGTAGTCAAAGGTGAGCTCCTCTCCTGCCCGAATAGCCCGTGTTGAAAATAAAGCGATTCTTGGGAGCCTCTCATCAATGTTGTCAATGAACACATTGAATACTTGCAGGTTGGGGTTACACTGCAAAAAGAACACATGTGTCAGGGGCTTTTCAGCCACAATCAGACTATGGTTTAAAATACCAAACAACAAAAGAAACTGCATTTTGAGCTCCCCCACACACACACATGCACAGACGCATACACAGAGCAGAAGCCTCAACATAGAGAATGAAATGGACTTCATATTAAGTTTTACTTGAGTCAAAGACAATGCTGCTCACTGTCCCGAAGCGCAACAAAATCCGCCAGTTAGGTAGACAGTACGAGCAATTTCTTAAACACCTGTTAACACCAGGCATAGCATAAACTTGCAGAAATGTATCATTTTCAACCGCTCAGCCAATTTTTTACACATGGTCATGGCCAATTCATGGTTACGGCATTCTGTGGCCGTGAGGTTCCACATGATATAAATTTTGTCATCTGCCCAGGTCTGCAAGGTTTTGCATGGACATCCACAAGCATCCCAAAATTTAAGACTGTACGGACTGTCCGCACTACAAGTGCAACTGTACATGCGCTAGAAAAGTAAACATATCCTGGATCGGAAGGACAAGAGTGAACCAGAGACTGAGAAACAGAACCGAAGTTATGGCTCCACCCGGGACCTGCAGAACCACTAAATCCATACAGTGTGCACCTGCTGAGGTAGACCTCGTGCTATTATTAGATAATTTAAGTTCTGAGTTGTGCAGGCTGCAGCACCATCAATGTTTTGATCGTGGACAAAGGATTGACACGTGCACCATCTCAGTTTTCTCTTTTTGTGTCTCTCGGTTTTGTGGCATGTTTTACGTGGTTTGTATGTGAATATGTAATGTATTTGTCAGATTTCTTAGCTCCTTTTCTCTCTCTCATAGTGAAAAGGGTATGTGCAGAATATTATGATGGAAGGGAAATGTAAAGAAAGTATATAATAAGATTAATTGGGGCAAATGTTAACATAATTAGATTGAATATAAAAAGGGATTTCAAAAAAAGTTAAAAGATATAAAGATTATTCTCCATGTGAAATCCTTATCTTATGATCTGGCAATACAGCAAGAGATGCGTCTAAAAGGATCCAAATCTGAGAAACTAAGACAAAGATGGATGGATCAAGTTTTTTCAGCAACAGGCAGTGAATCTTCCACAGCTTCACTACATGTATGTATCACTAAAATGGTTATCAACTGGCTCTGTTAACTCTAGTTTAACCTATGAGCACGTTCATGTGAAAGAGGCAGAGTTGTTAATAAGGAGTAACATCATCAGATCAGATTCTCCATCAGATGGAGAAAAGTACTTAATGTCTCATGAGGTCAATCTAACTGGCATGTTGCATTTATAATCTAATATATGATCCTGCTTT
Source organism: Xiphias gladius (assembly GCF_016859285.1). Lineage (NCBI taxonomy): Eukaryota > Metazoa > Chordata > Actinopteri > Istiophoriformes > Xiphiidae > Xiphias > Xiphias gladius. The sequence goes on along the minus strand of NC_053417.1, from coordinate 404,655 downwards.
GTTACCTACTCTTAGGACCCTGTTTTGAAGACACCCTTTAAGACAGACACCCTGGAAGACGGGGCTTCGCTGCCTTTATTTTGTTTTCAAGTTTTGTTTTCAAACCTGGTGTCAGGCAGTATAACAGAACAGAAAAACTGCATGGGAAATATTTAGCAACATGAGGATTATTTTTCTTGTAAGTCTTCAGAGGGCATAGTTTTTATTTCCAAATGTCATTAGAAAGTCTCCTCATTTTATTCTGAACTGCAGTGATGGAGTTAAAGTGTTGAAACTGTCAGGAATCCTGACAGGAATAAAGGTATCTTTGTGCAATTGAAATCCCTTTTTAAGCCCAAAAATAGCTAGATAACCCACTAATCTTGCTTTGTGGTTTTGACAACAAAAATATTAATTCAGATTATCTAAAGCCACTTTCACACTGGACAAAAAACCCAGCAACAACCACTAATATCTGGCTTTTGTCTTTAGTGGGAAAGGGTACAATCAGCATTCATTATTGGGTCTTATGACTCTGCAGAAGTCACGGGTATTTATGGGCTCCAGCTCCAGTTGGCAGCAATGGAAACATGACATCCGAGCGGACACACTAATTTTCGCCCCTTTTCCGGCACGATACTATGACGTGTGCCGAAGTTCCGGATGTTGGCGCCTAGATAGCGAGGAACATTTATTATTATTTACAGTCTATGGAAACAACGTGCAACATTGATTTTGTTCTTTGTATGCAACACTGCAAGATGCAACATTGGCAAGACAGTAAGGTGAGAGTAAGTAACTACCGTAACATAATCACTGGCTTCCATGCTGCTTTCTACTGTTTACTAATCCTGTTTTTCGGCCTGTTTGTGATGTCAAATGTCATCACAGAAAGGCAAAGTAAAGTGAACAGTGCATGGATTGTACTTTATTTAGCCTGTCTCTGCCGTTCAGAATCAGAAAAACTTTATTGGAGCGGAGCCGGTCGTTCACTAACTGAAAGGTTGTTGATTCAATCCCAGTTTAACAGTAAATTAACTATAATGTACAAAGGTAACTGAATGAAAACTGTAATGTGGGTCAACGGCAAATTAACAGTACTTGAACAGCAGAGTAGTGATGGTGATGTATAAAAAGTAAGTGCTTTACAGTAATTTAAACATAAGTTAACAGTAGTGGCAGTCGATTTTGAAAGTTGTAAAGATTATTCAACTTCAGCAGAAATCAGGGGAAATTGTATATCTGGATGGCCACAGGAAGGAAGAGCCTTCTGTGGCGTTCAGTGTAGCACTTAGTCATTTTGATTCTCTGGCTGAACGTGCTCCTCTGGCTAACCAGAACACTGTGTAGAGGGTGGAAGACACTGGTCATGATGGAGAGGCGTTTTGACAATAACCTCCTCTCTACGACTACATGCAGAGGGTCCATCTCCACCCGTAGGACTGAGCTGGCCTTCTGAATCAGTTTGTTGAGTCTATTGGTGTCTGCCACCCTCAGGCTTGTGCCGCAGCAGACCAGCTTGGTGCCACCGATGTTGAAGGACTGGAGCCTCCGCAGGAAAAAGAGCCAACTCTGGCACTTCCTGTAGAGAGCCGCAGTTCCTGGTCCAGTCCAGTCTGCTGCCCAGGTGGATACCCATGTATTTTTTACTCCTGTTACAACTCCACCATCTCTCCCCTGATGGAAAGAGGAGCAGCAGGAGCCCTGAATCTCCTGAAGTCCACCATGAGCTCCTTTGTTTTTCTGATGCTGAGCTAAAGGTAGTTCAGCACACACCACTCCACAAAACTGTCCACCACTCTCTCATCACTAGTTAACACAGATATCAGGATGCAGATATCAGGCTGATGTCTTGTCACACCAAACAATGCATATGAAATGGTGATCAGACTTTCAGTTCCTGTCTTCTCTGTGCACAAAGAGAACATAAAAGTGGATGTCTTTACTTACTTGAACCATCTGCTAACAACAGTCCATGTGTAGCTGTATGGGACAGCAATTATTTTTAAAATATGAATAATGTTGATACTTTTATAAGTGTTGCAGGTCTTTTATTATTCCTGCTGAATTATTTTGCATATGTAGGCACATGTAGTGAAAATATATACATGTGTCACATGTTAGTCATTTTGTGTTTGCCAAGGAAAATAAATCCTTGGTCCACAGTTTTATAATGTGTTTAAAAATGTGTTTATATTCAAGGAAACAGCATCAGTGCTGCTCACTTGTTGAATGTACAAGAAATGTAAGTTTCCAGGATAAATTGAGAAGCGCTATACACAACATTAGGGATATCAATGATTTATTAATTATCAATTAATTTAATATGTTAGAAATACATTAACTGACAATGCAGAAGCCAAGGATGTGCAGTGTAACTGTTAAAAAATGGTCTGTAGTTTGCTGTAGTACCCAGCTGTGCCACTAGGTGGTAGTTCCTACTGTTTAATGAGATGGAGTTACA
>NC_053417.1:369712-397212 GCF_016859285.1 Xiphias gladius | reverse complement strand
CCAAATATGAATGAACTATTTAGCAAGTTCTATAGTAAACTGTACAAATCAGAAATTTGTATTCATGAAGGATTAATGAATTTTTCTTTAAAGATATTTCTTTACCAACACTTAATGAAGGAGAAAGGGAATCTCTGGAGGGAATCTTTATCCTGCAGTCTGAAATTAAAGCTACTATTAAGTCTTTGTCAAGTGGTAAAACACCAGTTAATCTCGTTTATAATTCAGTTTTATACATGTGGCTTCTCTATTTGTGCCACTGTTTAATGATATAATCATAAATCAACCTATGCCACCTATGCACCAAGCCATTAGTTCATTTTTCGTTAATTCCAAAACCTGGCAAAGACCACATGCAAATTAATTATTTTAGGCCTCTGAGTCTTTTAAATAATGATTACAAGTAATATGCAAAAGTCCTTGCCTGCCACCAATATGAGGAGTTTGTTCCATATTATGGCAAGGGCTGAGGCTTTTGACAGATTGGCACTACTATTTTAATGCACACTTTTTTGGTGTCCAAAACCAATACATCTCCATCGGTCCACGCGCCAAAGATGTCCTGTTTCGAACTATTTTTATTCTTGATCTTGAACTCCTCGTCTGTGCCATAAGAACCCAAAAGGAAACAACAGGTATTGCTATCAGCAACTATGAGTTCGAAGCCAGCCTGTTAACATTTGTTATATTATTAACAATAACACAACCAAAATATTCTATTCCCCATGTGCACAAACAGATTGACAAATCTGCCCAGTTTTCTGGATACAAAATTAGTTATGATAAGAGTGAGGCTATTCCACTAAATCAGTCAGCTTTCCTGTCTCACTTGGGAACTGCAAACTTTAAATGATATCCCAAGGGTATGAAATACCTGAGAATTAAAATAAGATCACCTATAGAAAAATAGGAGAGGCTAATGCGCCAGATCTATTACAAACATAAGGGGAATAATTAAAAGATTGAAAGTTATGCCATTTTCACTGTGGGGGAGAAGTTATTAAAATGAACATTTTACCTTTGCTCGGTTTCCTTATTTCATCAGTACCACTTAGATTCTCCCCCAGCTGGTTTAAGGAAATAAATAAATTACTCTCTGGGTTTCTGTGGAAGGATAAAAAACCAAGGATCAGCCATAACAAACTAATTAATCCACAAAACAGGGGAGAGCTAGGCCTTTCTGACATTTACCAATATTACCTATTGTATAATGGAAGATATCCTCTGTTATGGGCCTATAGAGGCAGGACATTGACTGGATTTTAGAAATGGCTTGAGGAGGAAATGTGAGTAGAACATAAAAAAACCTTTGTCTTTACAATTGTTGTGGTATAAATCCTGTAGTCATTCCAAAAATTGACAACCCATTGATTTACTTTTCATGTGAAATAATATAATTAGTTCAGACACATTTAAACTTTAGTGGATTGTCTCTACCATCACGCCCATTATGGCCATTTTTTTGCTTACCGCAGGGGACAACAACCTTAGGAATGGTAAATGGCATTATCATGGTATAGTACAAGTGGGCCAGTTGGTCAAGAATGGGAATATGGTCCCCTTTCAAGAGCTTCAGGTAGAGTATGGGTTGAAATATTATAACTTCTTATCATATTTATGGTACCAATCGATTGTGAAAGTTTAATTTTCTAAGCCCCGGATACAGCAAGCAAGAAAGACCTTGAAGAAATGCTGAGGCAATCTGCTGTCAGCAGTGGTACAGTTTCAGCTGTGTACACGCTGCTGTACCTTGCCTCTGCTGACTGCAACTCAAAAACAAAAATACAGTGGGAATGTGACATGGGTATACTCAACTGTTTTACTCAATTGAACACACCACTTCACAATCCAACAAAGCTATCAAATTGCATTAGATATAAAATTCTGTAAATCAATACACTGGGCCTACATTACACTACATTTACATTGAAGAAAATTGATTGTAAAATATCTAACTTATACTGGTATGGTTATGATGTGGAAGGTACACTGATGCACCAGTTGTGGCATTGTCCAATTGGTAAAGAGATTTTGAGCTGATGTATTCAAAAAAATTTCATTGGTGAAATACACATCAAACCATGTCCAAGAGTTTGTTTACTTGGTTCAAAAATGGACACTATACGTTGTAAAACTGCACAGTGGGTTATCATATTGCCTTGAATGTCAATACTAAACAAATCAGTCAGTACTAAACAAACAAATAATACTGAAACTGGAAACAACGCAAACCAAACTGTTTTAACATCAAGAACTGACTGAAGGACATTTTGGACTTGTGGGCAATGAAGAGAGCTTTGTCAGACCTCAAAGACTTTGATTAAGCAAAAGTAAACCGGACACTTGTTTCATGCACTGCTTGTATCTACTGCATTTGCCATCCTTGGTTCTTTTCTCTTTAAGCAGTCACACACACTGTATTCTTTTTTAGACTTTTTCGTGTTGTTCAAATACAACAAAGAAAGTAGCTCTTTTTCTTGCCATCAGGAGGTCAGCATCATGTTTTCTAGTGTGCTTGTGTGGAACTTCACCTTGTACACATACTCCTCACTGAAGTGTGTATAGAAGCATGTAAACTCCTGTGTGCAATTTCGCAGCTATCCGTGTCAGCGCTGGAGTATGCTCAGGGCTTCATTTGGAGCTCATTATGCTAATAGTAATTGATATGAACAAACTACAAACAAATGCTTATTATATGCAACGTTTGAGCTTAATAATTTTTTTTTTTTTTTTTTTCAAACTTAGTGGCATCTTCAGTGCTCCATTAGGGTCTAAAAAGGATGCATTTGTGCACAATATTGTAGGTCAACTACCTACAATGGAAGCACTCAGAGCTCAACACACAATCTCTGTAGTTACACAAATAAAACATAGAAAATAGAAATGGAGAATAAAAATGTGCCTCTGGTTATGAGTATATAGTCCAATTTGTAAGATTAATATTAAAAGTTATCTTATCAGCCACAAAAAATAGGTAATTAGAGGTTATTGTTATCGGCCCTGAATTTCCTTATCAGTGCATCTCTAATTAATATATTGAATATACTCTCAATGTTTTCTTCACTATTACTTATAATTTACCCTAGGGCTGTATGATATGACAATACATATCATGTGACGATAGAAAAATTTATGTCGTTCCATATTATGCTCTATTGAATATTTCGTTTTGTCACAAACACACTCTTTACGGCAATATTTTTTGTCATTTGAACAACACTTTGGTTCCTCCACACAGGAAAAGCAGGAAATTTGCACGTAGACAACACAAAAAACATGGAGGAGAGTGAGGATGACACAGGACGTGGTAATTCCAAAAAGGAAAAGGACTCTGACCAGCCAAGACGAAACGAGGATCAAAAGGAGGGGCTACTTCTGTCGCTTGGACTTGATTTGGATATGAAAAGTCAGAAACAGACAGACTCAAACACCACTGTATTAGCCATTACTATAGTTTCAAAGTGTTTTCTATTTACCTTTTTATATTTTATTAATTAATATTTTATATTTTGTTACATGCTTGATTGAAAACTTGCACAAAGGTTCTAAATAAAAGGAGAAAAATATCTAATATGAGTAAGTACCTCTTATTTGTATAAAAGGTCATATAAATTGTAATTTATTATATAATATATTATTAACTAATTATTATAATATATAATAAGAAATAGGCCTTTCCATTTGGTCATTTTATATGAACTATTTATTCATTGAAGTTACAGTAAATGTGCTATATCGTGATATGTATCATTATCTGGATATGAAATGATCTATATCGGAATAGAGATTTTGGTCATATCACACAGCCCTAATTTACCTGCATATAAACACTCAATTAAACATAGAAAAAGGATTATGATACGTTCTGGCATTGACATTACTTCTATTTTTCTTTTTATTCATAAGTCATATAACTAATTATTGAATGTGTCTCAAAAAAGGACCTAATGTTAGGACAGGCAATACTAAAGAAGGAAAAAAAAGCCCTGTTTTAAAGTTTTGAGATGCGTACCACTACATGGATCTACATACAGTGCATAGTCCTGCTAACAGAGAGACCTTTCAACCAAGCTGCCTGCAGTACATTCTCTACATAGTTTGAAGACACTCACGCTGTGGTTGACAAAGTGGGAGATGTTGCCTAGGTGAGCAGCATCCACTGTGTACACGTCCTCCACATAGTCCAGGTCAAAAAGATATGTCGAGCCTTGACGGTCGTACACGTGACCCCTCCTCTCTGCTTCATCTGTTGTGATGATCTGGAGGAAACAAGACAGGACATTACTGGCACCTGTGCCATGATGTAATATTTCATTTTTGGATATTACACAAAAAATAAAGATTAATTAAAAAATTCACACACTTAAGATATTTGCTTATAGTTTCGATATCATTAAAATTGATGTTGAAGCACCATTGATATAAAGAACAAAACAGAAGTGGCATCAGCAATGCCCAAACATGGACATGGACATATATATAAACTTTGTGTGTGTGTGTGTGTGTGTGTGTGTGTGTGTGTGTGTGTGTGTGTGTGTGTGTGTGTGTGTGTGTGTGTATATATATATATATATATATATATATATATATATATATATATTTATATATTTATTATCTGTTTGATAATCATTAAAAAGGTGAATTTATCAGCCAACAAAGTTTTTCTGGCCCCAATCCTGATCCGAGTCCTATAATATTGTGTATTTCTTTTACCAACCATAATCAGCATTTGCCTACTTGCGGATTAAATATGTATCTGGCACACTAGAATAACAGTTGTAGACTTCTAAATGTGGCACACTTTATTTTTCACAAGCTCCTGTATCCTGATTCTATTGCGTGGATAAGCTTAAATTATTGATAGGATATTAAGTAAAGTTTAACTGGAAGATTTGACTCCTGAAATTGATGTGAAGTGATCACCTGGAGAGAAAAAATGTCACTCTTATGATAAACAACCACTTGTGGTTATACAGTAGTGTTACAAAGTGATGCTTTTTTTTTTGTCATAAACAATCTTTTGCTGAGTACAGACACTGTGTTTTAGGGGGCACACAAACACGAACACAGCCAAGTTTAATGCTGGCCTGTCATTAAGTTACTCACAGAATTAATGTTAAGCAGGCCTTAAAGAAGACTTTATACTCCTTCCGAACAGCTTGTTCAATGGTCGTATAGCTTTGTTTTTAATGATATAAAGATATTTAAACTCTTCAATATCAAAATCAGCTTCAATACTTGCCTTTGGACATCTGTACTAGTAATAAAACAAACTCCAAGCCACCCATACAATTTTAACATGATATTGTTTCTGAACGAACGAAAGAAAAAAAAAAAAATCTTTTAGTCAGCGGTTGTCTTTTAGTCAGCGGTTGTGGCGACAAAAATGTAATTTTGTGGTCTTGTGACAGTTTGTGTAAACTACAGGACAGTTTGGTATGATTTATTACTTCTGATGTGTTTTCCATGATTAGAAAGATGCATTAGGCCAAAAGGATAAAAATGACAGGACAGAATGACCTTGCTGATGATGAAAAAAACTGTCTTTGAACACGTCTTACCTCTCCTACGTACTCCATGACGAATGTGTTCTTCTTGATATGCTGCAGGGTGCGGACACCCCATCCCCGGCCATTCTCTGTCTTAAAGATGCACAGGTCGAACTGGATACCCTTCTGGACCACTCTGTTAGGACAATCAGGGCCACAGCTGCATCGGGAGTTACACTCGTATATGGGCTGTCCCGCCCGGATCCGGACCTGTCCCCTATCATTATAGGCCATGCGGTGTAAGGAGGCCCCAGGGCAGCAGCCATTCACTGGCTCCTGTAAACAGTTCTTACACTCACAACCCACAGCCATCTCATCTAACACTATGCCCTGGCCTACTTTGTAGTTGTTGATGTAGGTGAAGTTTTTTGGGGGACCCTCGAGGTCCACTTCGTTCATGACAAAAATGCGACCTGGGTGGTTGCGAGTCTGATTTAAATGGGCCTCCCACCGCTGTAGACTCTGACGGAGTTTGGCTTTCTGAATGAGGATTGATGCAACTTCCTTATCTAGCTTTTTAGGGATGCAGCGTCTCTTGTGGCGCCTCAGCTCCTGATCAAGGTCCAGATGGAACTGCTTTATCAGTTTGGGGCATCTGAGGTTCCTCTTGGGTTCCCAGGTGTTATCTGACTCTGGGAACCCTCTCCACTTTACCAGGTAGAACTCCTCCTCCTGAAATACACAACTTCAATTAGGAACAAAGACTGCATTGTTTCCAAATTCTAATTTAAGCATCCTTTAACCATGTCAATACAGACAGCAGATGTTCTAAGCATTAGTGGTTTGACAATTCACAGCCCAAAACCAGCACAACAGGCTTAATGTTTAAGATAAGATAAGATTAAGATATGGTAATCATATGATCAATTTATTTATGTTTGTATTGGACAAAATTGTTTTTTTCCATTATCTAATAAATTCTAAGTGATTCCTAAGTGCTCAGTTTCTTGTTTTCTCTAACAAGGTCAGCAGCTAGTCTTCTCTGCCTGTTAGTCTTGCAGTCCTGAACCTCAAAAGTACTTACCTGTCCTTGCAAGCCAAACATTTCCACCCTACACATGTAGATCAGTTAATTTTCTTTCAGAAAAAAAGATAATGCACTGTCAATCTGCACCGTGTGATAGGACTATGGGGGACCTGATACTATAGCACCATATGTGGTTTATAACTTGAAAATCTTAGGCCTAGGGTGAGCAATGTTAATACAATGGCATGCAAAGTTTAGGCACACTGGTAAAAATTTCTGTTGCTATGAATAGTTTAGAGTAAAAGATTTCCTGATTTTCCAAAAGGCATAAAGTTAAAGATGAATTTGCTGATATTTTATTGAATCCATTCTTCCCTTAACCAGTGAAATGTTCTGTGCCACTGGCTGCAACACAAGTCAAAGGCATGATTAATCCACCTCCTGTGCTTAACAGTTGGAGGTGTGTTCTTTTCTTGAAATTCTGCACACTTTTTCCCCTCAAACATACCTTTGCTCATTGCAGCTAAAAAGTTCTATTTTAACTTCATCAGTCCACAGAACTTGTTTCCTAAATGTATCAAGCGTGTAGATGTTTGTTGCACACTTCTGACGTTAAATTTTGTGATGAGGATGCAGGAAAGGCTTTCTTCTGATTACTCTTCCATGAAGATCAGATTTGTGCAGGTGTCACTGCACAATAGCACACCACCACTCCAGAGTCTGCTAAATCTTCCTGAAGGACTTTTGCAGTCAAACGGGGGTTTTGATTTAATCCTACAAGCATTTCTCTCTGAAAGTTTTCTTGATCTTCCAGATTTCAACTAGACCTCCACCATTCCTGTTAAATGCAATTTCTTAATTACATTACAAACTCAGTTACACAGTTACCTGAAAATGCTTTGTTATCTTTTTATAGCCTTCTCCTGCTTTGTTGGCAACAATTATTTTAATTATCAGGGTGCTAGGCAGGTGCTAAGAGGAGCAGCTGGTTTGAGGAATCAGAGTATGTATAAAGCTTTGAACTTTGCATCACTTGGCCTTTCCTTACAATGACTCTGAATAAGCCATAGCCCTATCAAGCTAATTAAGGTCTGATACCTTGGTTCAAATCTTTTACGGAGCCCAAAATTTTGCATGGTGCTCCTTTCCCTTTTTTCACTCTAACATTCTACAATGCAGTTCATCTTCTACTCACTTAACTATTCACAGTAAGAGTAATTTTTGACAAAAGGTCCCCAAACTTTTGCATGTTCACATTCTCCCATCAGGTTGGTTTTTATAAATCCCAACTTTTCTGTGGGAAGTGGCCTAAGCATCTTTCAAACCCTGTTCTTTAAGTACACAACATTTCTAAATGAGGCCTCTGATTCCCAAATATTTTGTCCCCTGGAGACTAAACAGTTGGTCTAAAGGTCAAAATATCTGACTCTGAATAAAAACTAAAAAAAGGTAAAAGTTTGCAGTGGTATGCTTATTGTAAGGCTATTGTATTAGTTTCTGTAGAGAAACTTCGACCCAGACATACGAACATTTTGGAAACAGTGAAAATTGGTGAAGCCGTGAATTGAGGCCAGATTTTATAATTATCAATCACACACATTTCATTTCACTTCATATGAAAAGATTAATTACACTGTATACCCACTTTTTCATAAACAATCAGGCCAGCTTTGTGTTTATGCTTGTAAAAAGCCACCAATTATTCCATACATGCCTCTTAATTTTAAAATACACAGGTCAACCCAAATTAACTATTTAAATCTGTGATTTATTACTAGTTTTTTTACACTCCACCCTCCAGCTGACAGTGGTCCCTCCGTCAGTTGCTGGTATCACCACATCCCCATCATAGCACTGCTGAAATGCCACGGATGATGTATCCACCTTCTCCAGCCACCTCATTCATTAAGTCCTCACCCCCTGCCCACGTATACCAACAGTAAAAATTAGCAAATCGCTTAAAGTGTTAATTGTTTTTTAAATGTTGAGTGTGTGATTCTATCATCGGTATGAGTGTATATACTCTGGCAGTGTGCAGCAGTGCACTTCTTGAGATCAGCTGTGACCATTTACAGTTAACTTTGGGAGTGTGGTGGGCAGGATAGAAGGCTTGAGCATGTACATATATTTTCAAGTTAATTGTGATTGATAAAGGGGAAAATTGTATGCATGCCGATGAACTTGCAGTTTTATAAATTATACATTTTTTTGTGTACGCCATTTTCATACTTTGTTCGCACGTAAACTTACGGGACAGATACTATACACAGTTTCATAAATGAAGCCCCAGAACTTTAGATGGGATATCTTGTCTCCAGGTGTACACACTACAGAGGAAATGGAGGCAAGAAAAGACAGCAAGGAGACATTAATAAGCAAATGGAAGAAACCACACAGTAGACCAGTGCACAGCCTCAGTGTAATTTCTGAATCATACTGTGGTTTACTGTGGTTGCTATAATGATATGCAGCAAACTGGAGTAACCAGCAGCTACATTTTTTGATTACCTTGAGCTGATTCAAATGTAAAAGGACTTTATAGAAAGAAATTATAGTGGCCATATTTCAGAGCGGAGAGAATAATGAATGATTTACAGTTTTTAATTGTGCAAACTGACTAATGTTTTGACACAACTGTGTCTTCATCAGAAAAATAGCAGCCTGAAGTCAGTTTGTATAGGCTATGTAATGCATAGGTCCTAATACTGGCAAGAGCTGTTTGCCAGCATTAATTAGTCAAGCATTATAATACTGATACCTTACCTTAGTCTTCTTGTAGTCACAGAGGAATTCCACCTCATACTCATTGACGTTGGTTCTGTTCACCCCAAGCTGTTTACAGTGGAGCCTCTCTCTGCGACACAGGGCTTCCAGCTCATCCCAGGACATCTTACAAGGCACCCTGCAATCTGACACAGCAACTCCCTTTTATTAAGTTAGTGTCACATGTACTGAGACTACAGCAAACTCCTCTTAAAATATATTAAATTTAAACTGGCACTGCTCATTGCTGAAGATCCAAAGAAATGTGACATGACTTTGATAGGTACTATATTGCGTGGATGCATGGCTTAATTTGGCATACATATAACCCAGTGAAGAGCATTTTATCTCAATAAAATCCAATTTTCAATCTGATAACTCCACTTTCTACTGCCAATCACAGCAGTGGAGGATGATACTAAGACAGTCAAAAGCTTGTTAAAACCAAAATGCCTTACTGAACTAAGTGGTGCTTAGTACATTAACAGTTGTGCATATCAACAAACTTTTGGCTCTCTTAACTTCAAATTAAAATGTACTTTTTACTGTTTGGCGCATCTCGATAACCAGCAATTACTGCACTGTCGTTACTACTCTCAGTAGTAATGACTTCATGCGATTCTTTACTAATACAGTATCCATCAGAACACTCCACTCTCGAAATGTATGCTTACTTGTGGGTTCCTAGAGTTTCCAACAGCAGAATGAGAGACCTAGCCTTCAGTTATCAGTCTCCTCTCCTGTGGAACCAGCTCCCAGTTTGGGTTTGAGAGGCAGACACCCTCTCTACATTTAAGATTAAGCTTAAAGCTTTCCTCTTTGATAAAGGTTATGGTTAGGGCTAGTTCAGGTGAGTTCTGAACCATCCCTTAGTTATATTGCTATAGGCTGAGGCCGCTTGGGAAACTTCCCTGATGTACTGAGCACATCTTCTCTCTCTCTCCGTCTCTCTCAATGCATTTATATCACACTATTAATGTCATTAACTTTGAGTCTTCTCTCTCCCTTGGTTTGTGCTTTTCCTCTCTGTCCTCATTCTGCAGGTACCTCTGACTTCGAAGCTGCAGGATACATATCTGTCACTACTACTCAACAGTAATCATCATTATTAATTTTATATTACTGCTGCTGTTATTATTATTAATAATAGCATTATTAAGCCTATAAGTATCACTATTATTATTATCACTATAAAAGCCAGTCTGACAGTGCTTGAATACAATAGTATCTACATTTGTTCCTGGTCTCTCTCTCTCTCCTCTCTCCCCCATATCTTCCCTCTCAACCCAACTGGTCGAGGCAAACGGCCGCCCACCCTGAGTCCGGTTCTGTCGGAGGCTTCTTCCTGCTAAAAGGGAGTTTTCCTCTCCACTTTTCGCCAAGTGCTTGCTCATGGAGGGAACTGTTGGGTTTCTCTCTATAATATTTTAAGGTCTTTACCTTACTCTGTAAAGTGGCTTGGGATAATCTATGTTATGATTTGGCAACATATATATAAAATTGAACTGAAATTCAGCTATTTGCAAAAAAAACATAATGCCATTTAAACATTTACGTGGCGCTGTATGGCGCGTGGAGCTTGTCGAGTAGTTTTGCCCGCTAAAGCACAGCAGCCTGCCCCTACAAGCTGCTTACCTAACTTCACAAACTAAATCATTTGTGCTTCCTAAATTAGATAGCACACTTCTAAGGCTAATCACAGTTGCTCGGAATTACAAGCGGAGAATTTCCTCAAAAAAGAGGCTAGGTTAAACTGCACAAGTAGCTAACGTTACTTCGGACAACTAACTTGGCTTCCTAGGGTCACCATGATACACCATCCCACTGCTCTATGTTATGTGAACTCGAGGACAGGAAAGCGTGCATATTCGATGTCTTTAAAGGGATTACACCTGGACTACACCAAAAAACAATAGTAAATTAACGTATAATGGAATATAAAGTCATATATAGTCCTCATGAGTTACCTTTCAAATTTTCCGCCATGTTTTCCGCACAGCCGCCAAAATAGGAGCAACTACACTGGTGGGAAGGATCCTGATGCAGAATACACTGAAGCGGCTGCTGATTGGATAGCGTCATTTGTCAGTCCTCTCATTGGTTCAGATATGGTCAGGAGGGTTGGCCGGAAGACAATAGATGTCGTACGAAGCTAGTCACATTCACCAAGAAGTTACGAAGCTCCGTAGTTATTACAGTACGTCGGCTGTTGCAGTCACAAGCAACATACCGGAGATCTGCCTCCTCATTACCACAGAAGAAAGTTCAAGACTATCGTAGACCTGAATGGGGCGTTGATGCGCCTCAGACCTGTAGAAGTATTGTACTTACGTACTTAGTACTTTTGAGGTCCTTGTAGTTAAGTATTACTATTTTACTTTGTCTCTGGGGTCTGACTGGAGCCTAAAACATGGGGAATTGTGCTAAATAGTCACCCTATTGTGCATAGTACGATTGTCCTAAACATTTTTCAAACTTTCATATAACTGTTACTATCAACAGGTTTTTGTTGTTAATATTGCATATAAAAAGCTGCTATAAAAAGTCAGAAACGCAGTATGTAAGTACCATACAAAATACACCACCATAAAATGCAGTCTTAAACCACCCTTACACAGCCAAGGTCAACAAAACACGGGTGTGAGACTATGTCCAAGGTAAGCTCACTATATCTAAAAATGCTGTTTTATGTTTGAAAACAGTGTGTCCACTCTCCAAAAGGACATTTCTTAAAAGTTCTCTGTCCACACTGAAATGTTAAAATAACAGGGATAGGAAAGAGAAACTGGCTGTATCATTTCCTCCTTCTCTTTCTGTCAGACATCAGCAAAAATGTGCATACAGCTATTAGTTTCAGTATATTCAAACTTACAGTTGTTCTCATTTAAATATTTTTTTCTGTTTGTGTTGTAAGTCAGCTTGAAAAGTACAACCTACTGATTTGTTCATAAATGCAGCCTGTCAGCCAGGTGAAGTGCAGTACTGAGACACTGGTCAAAGATTTATTTCATGCTTGCAACCCATCTGAAAAAATAAACATCAGGCCATACCAGTGACAGCAGCTGGATGTGTGATCACCTTTATTGATTCAAAATAAGTGATAGCTGAGAAAGAATGAAAAAACACCAGAAAGTTAGCTGGTGAATGTGGCTGCTAAGGAAATGTTACATTTTCTGCATTGACAGTAAAACATGGGGACAGCATTTTAAGATTCAGCTAATCTGGGAAGCTTTTTTATAAAAAGCTATATTTTTGGATGTGAAAAATGTCAGTTGATGTTGATGGAGGGTGAAACTGGCTGGCTGGCTGCTAGTCAGTGTGACTATAATAGAATGTGATGTCACTGATAAAAATGAAATGATTTTATTGGCTGTATGCAAAGAAGTCCTCCATATAAAGTGAGAGAGAACTAACCACATTATGAAAGGTGAATGCACAGACACGGGGCACAATCTTGAAGCCAAAAAATACAAAATGTAAATTTCTCTATTTTCTGTACTGATTTTTCTCAAAAGGAAGAAGATGATATGTCATTAACACAACAGTTATGTATTCTGTAACACAACAAAGATACAATTTAATTTCAGTTTGACTTTAAAAGTAGACCCAGTGTCCAAACTGTCTATGTTTGAAAAAAAAACAATGTCATTCATTTGGCAGACACTTTAGTCCAAAGCTATGTGTAAATGAGGTACAATCCAAGCCACGGTAGATCAAGGAGAAGCAATGTTGCAGGTACATGCAGGAAGGCAATGAACCTGTACATTGTGGCATAGGATTCTAGCCCTTTGAAACCCTTAGGTTAGCCTACATGTTGTCATGTATTCATCATGCCTTTTGTTTTCCAAAAATTATTACAACAAAAAATATTAAGCATACATATAAAAACACATCTAGGGATTTTAAAGATAAAGAAGCAGAAACATTTCTCATGACTTTTACATTCCTCATACTGTAGAAGCGTGTGGCAACAGTGTACAGTTTGGAAAGTTCAAACCTTAAAAATGTGAGCTAAAAAGTATCTGTGAATCTGTGCGATGTTGAGGAGGAGGATTAACATCTTCACACAGTTTCCTATATGTTAGGTAAGTATGTGTGTCAGTTTTTGCCATGTTTATCTAAGCACTTTCCAGAAAGGTCCTCAGGGACACACAGTACCAACCAAGCCAGTACCAGCAATGAAGATGCTGGTACTAGCTTACCAGCTTTGCCATATTTAGTGTTTTGTTAAAGGTCTTCCATAGTTGGTCAAACCACAGTGACATCCTTACAGTCCTGATAGTTAATATCAGCCCTGACAGTAATATGGGTCCGATCTACAACTGGTTGCTCTGCAAACCTGGGTTCCACTGGATCTGGTTTGCCTGGCTGCTGACCCCCAGCCAGAGGGAAGGGGAAACCATCCAGAGGTGCATGTTCTATCCTGCACAGGCTGTCGTCGCTGTCACTGTTGTAACTGGGATTGGAGGTGCTTACAAGGCAGCGGTCAGACCAAGCCTCCTCTGAGAGCAGGCCAAACTTGTGATGCATCATCTGAACATCGTCTGTTTGAACAGCTTTTTCCATCTGCCGGACACTGATGGGCCCCTCCACATCCTCCACCACACTCAGCTCCGCTTTACGGAAAGTGTGGCGGGCATACAGGCCAATGCAGAACATCTCCACAATCACACAGTAGTGGTAGATCACTGAGGTTGGACAGATAACACAAGACACACGGCTAAGGAGCATCAACAGAAAATGCCTACAATGATTACTTGTAGAAAGAAAATCTTTTTGATATCTTGGCAACATACTGGACACAAAGACAGTTAATTACAAATAAAACAGCCTCATGTATCTTTGCCGTCTTTTCAGCTTGTCTGGCAAAAGTGGCATTTCAGTTTTCATTCATAAAATGTATTGTAATTCGAAAAATATTATTTGATACAGTAGAAAAGAATTAGCTTTGGTTACATTTTCTAGAGGTGATTGAAGAAACATATCATCTTTTAGAAAATTGAACATTTTAATACTTGAAGATTTTATGAATTTGTAATTTCCTTTCTTTTACCATTCTATAAACCGGAAGCTTCTACCTTTGGTTTAGTGATTTCCTACATTTCCAAAAGTGCCTTTCCAGAGTAAAAGAAAAATGTAAAGCTCAAATTATGATGTTCATGTTTGTGTAGTCATGAAGGTCCCTGAGATATAAATTTCATTATCTCCCCACAAAGGTTAATCTGAACTGTTGTGAGAATGCGGGTATTGTATGTGTCAATAAATGTGTGTGAATACGTTCACAAAGGCAACGTATATGAAGAATATATTTTTTGCTTCTTTAATTTTTATTGTTACTTTGTACATATGTGTATACATACTGTATGTTCTTATAATCTATACATAATATTTTTAGTATCTTTTTAATCTGCTATATGTACTTGATCATAACAAACCCAGATCTTTTATTGCACTCAGGTTTTGAAGCACCTTTTTTTCCCAATTAATTTATGTTTTGTCTGATATTTTGTCATTTTTCAAATCCTGGTCCTGAGGAAATAATATTTCATTTAGTATTCCATCTAGTATGCTAGATGGGTTCATCTGCCATTCCTATGGTATGTTCTGACAATGCAATTATTGAATGTCAGTGTCAATGAGAAACAAGCTTCTGATCTTATTTAAGAGGGGGTACCATCAATATGATGCTGACTGTTGAGTTTTGGATTACTGAAACATTTCCTATGTAATTTGAAACTGTGATGGAAGTGTGTGTCAAAGTAATGACAACTCATGGTCCACTTACTATCGTTTTCAAGGTTTTCAACCACATCCAACAGTTGTTATCAATGGATAGAACTTGTTGTCCACTGACTCCTGGACGTTGATTAAGACCATGAGATACAGTTGAAAGCTAGTAATTGTGTTTGTGCAACCTGGAATATGAGGTCAATAGAAAATCTGGGAAAAGCCATTTTCACTAGAAACGCCAGTTGCTGTCCTAAAATACAGATGTAATGGTAAACATGATTTGTGAATGAGACTGGAAGTTGCCAGATGTGCTGTGACTTACACTGGGACCTGGTCAGGACAGAGAATGGTGGTGTGCAGGGGATAACTTCCAGAGCACCCATGGTCTCTAAGATGCCACTCTGCAGTCCACACAGCACCAACACCACGATGATACAGATGAACTTAGCTCTCAGTCCATAGCCATGTAAAGCAGTCTTAGTGGCTTTGTAAAACAGAAGGTGGCCGTAGAAGGACACAAATGTTGACACACATATGATACCATTCACATACAGGTTGGGGTTGACTGAATCCACCTGGAGAACAAGAAGATGGTTGCCACTGATGCAATCCTTCAACTTATCCAGGGCTGTTTGGAGCAAGACCTGCCCAAGAGAGACTGTTCTCTTGTAAAAAATGAGCCCATAAGTCATCTGTGCCAGCAGCTTATTATGACCCATACTTTTATTGTTAGGTGACCTCTAGTGGCCGCAGTAGTTATGATAGGGGCAAATGAGGAAGTCAGGTCAGGTATAAAAACCAACAAAGTCCTCATTAGGAGGAAGTTGAGGTGGATGGATGGGTCAATAAAAAACAGGACTTCCACACATGACACCAATGTTTGTTTCCGTCCAGTACCACTGTTAGCAATCTCCGAGTTATCTTTGATCAGGATATGTCCTTTAACTCCAACATAAAACAAACTTCAAGGACTGCCTTTTTTCACCTATGTAACATTGCAAAAATCAGACACATCCTGTCTCAAAAAGATGCAGAAAAACTAGTTCATGCTTTTGTTACTTCTAGGCTGGATTGTTGTAATTCCTTATTATCAGCCTATCCCAACAAGTCTCTAAAAACTCTGCAGGTGATCCTGAATGCTCCTACACAAGTACTGACAGGAACTAGGAAAACAGATGAAATTTCTCCTGTGTTAGCTTCTCTGCATTGGCTCCCTGTAAAATCCAGAATAGAATTTAAAATCCTCCTCCTAACCTACAAAGCCCCTAATGGTCAGGAACCTATAGAGCTCATAGTACCCTATTACCCCCCTAGAACACTGTGGTCCCAGAATGCAGGCTTTCTTGTGGTTCCTAGGGTCTCCAAAAGTAGAAAGGGGGGCGGAGCCTTCAGCCTTTCCTTCTCCAACCATACGCACTCATATCCCATTAACGCTTGTTACTAACTTGGCTTCTTCTCTCTCCCGTAGTTTGCTTTCTCTTCTCTCTCCTCTCTCCTTCTGTTGCATTCTGGAGGTATTTCTGCCCCTGCTGCTGCAGAGTCTGGATCTGTAACTGCAAACCTTCTACTGCCCCCATGGTCCTGCTCAACAACCACTGCTTCAATTACTATGATTATCATTATTCTTAACTTGCATTTTGCTATCTTTCCTCTTGCTCTCTCACTCTTCCTCTCTCCTTTCTCTCTCTATCTCTCTCCCTCTCTCTCTCTCTCTCTTTCTCTCTCAACCCAGCCGGTCGGGGCAGATGGCCCCCACCATGATCTGGGTTCTGTTCAAGGTTTCTATCTGTTAAAAGGGAGTTTTTCCTTGCCGCTGTCACCAAGTGTTTGCTGATGGGGAATGTTAGGTCTCTGTAAATATAACTATAAAGAGTACGGAATAGACCTGCTCTATATGAAAAGTGCACTGTGATAACGTTTGTTTTGATTTGGTGCTATATAAATCTGTGACAGTTCCATAGCCATTTGTGTTTATTATTGTTACCATGACAATGAAGGTCTGGTAAGCCTGCCACTGGTAGAATCCTATGGATTGCATCAGAGGGTAGCGACAAATGACTTAATGGTTGGTCAAGTTGGTGGACTTGTTGGCCCAAGAGTATACAGTCGCAGAGTCACAGCAGGTGATTTCAGTTTTTGTTAGTTTAAATGAGCATTGTGGCTTCTGTAAGCCACTAGCAGGGCACTTGACTTTTAAGGCCTCAGTATGTTTCAAATGAACTAGTACATTCAACTGACCATATCTGCAGTCAGAGTGTTCCTAGCTGTTCTCAATGTCCACAGTGGAACGTGAGGTGAAAAGCCTGCTGTCATATTCTCCTCCAGGCTGGATCCCACTGCCTCCCTGATCTCACTCTAAAAATCTGACTCTTTGTTGCCTTAAATACTCCTACAAATTGAGATAACAGCACACACTTTCAGACAGTCTCTCCTCAAGGACCCTTATAGAGCTGCGCTCTGTTGTTCAAAAGAAAAGTGACAGAAGTAGGCTGGGTGAAAAAATGAAGTGCTTGAGAGAGAGCTTCAAACCCTGCCTTGTTTCACAACTCCACACAGGTGGTCAATCACTGCATAAAGCGGGTATTATTGTCACATTGTCTGTTCTTTCCCCCCTGACTGTTAGGCTTTTGGAAACAGAGTTTCACACGCCATTAGACAATCTGACAAGCACTTAATTTGAAGCATATTGAGGTGTTTAGTCTTCTGTATGGAATGCTGTATTTGTCACTCCAAAGCCTTATAATCCAGTCAGTAAAGCTAAAAAGAAAACAAGCTGATAGTTTTGGTTTATAAAAAATTCATCATTGCTATACACGACAAGTTATTTTCATGATTCAAGGGCAAACATTTGGTAAATCCTAATATTTTGACAATGTTTTAAAATACTTTAATACTGATTCAGTTGAGAGAAAAATATCAAAGCACTTGAAATCAATCTACAATCAAAGAACAAGCTATCGTGATAAAAAAGAAAAAATCTATGGAAATACAGGAAATTAGCAAAAGCTCCACATACTGTCCTTTAATGACAGCATTTTGAAGAAGGGATAGGTAAAGTCACAGATCTTCCTACTATAAAATACAATACATTACACCACCATACACTACAGCCTTACTATAATGCTCACTGGGAGAATAAGCTCAGATTTAAGTCTGAATAAATGACTCACATCCCCATAGTCGTACTGTTCATCTGTCCACAGGACCAGAGTGACAAAGAACAAGATACTGCGGACAACAGAGAGCTGCAGCACAGCAGCCATCATCCAGCTCCGGCTGCTGCTACACAAAAGAGAAGGGGTGAAGCTTTAACATGTTAGCAACATGTCAAGTCACATTGTCTGCACACTACATTTCAGACAATCATGCAACTAAGAGGACTTTACACAAATAAAATCAGATTAAACCACTGAAAATGGATGTATGCATAAGTATGCACTTCATTTGGATTTTGTCAGTATTTGTGAACTATCCCAGGTTTATGTAGGTAGATAACTGTGGTACTCAATGGTGTTAACAACAACTAACACAAACAGGTGACACAAGCTGCCCCCATCACAGCTTCAATGCACTCTTAAGATTATTTACCTGTGATGGCTACTAGATGTCTCAAAAAAATCTTCGACTTGAAATCTATTCAAAACATTACAAAATCAATGCAAGTGTAGTTTGTTACTCAGATTTATGTCTGGTGTGTACCTGTTTATGGCCACCATTGGGAGACAGCAGCAGCAGCAACAGGGGAAAGGATCTGGAGATACCTGCTGTCCAGACAAAGCAGCCAGCATACGAGCTTTCCCTCCAAAGAAGTCTGTGATCAGTCCCATGAATTTCAGCAAGGTTATGGAGTGATACCTGCACAGGCATACAAATTCAGACAATATGCAGGACCAGCGTAAAACAGATGTGATTACAGTCTCTCATCAAGTCTTCAATTTATGCCAAGACTGATTAACTCACAGTGAAGCAATAAAATTACACAGCGAGGACGAACGTGGCACATACAGCGCTATAAGGGAGGTCAAGGTAAATACCTATGTTAAAAAGAACATTGAGAGATTGAGACATGATGCAAGTGATGTACAATGTAACAAAACAAATTCAAAATACTTTAGATCTTAAGAGGTTATTGATTTTTTTTTCTGCAGTAGGAGAAGTCCAGCAGTCGGAAGAGGTTAATGTTACCGGGTACATTCCTAATATCCACAGGTAGAGCCGTTTTCGTCTGGATGAGGCATTGTGCCTCAGGAAGAAGCCCACTTCCTCCAGAAACACCCCCAGTAAAATGACAGCCAGGCCGGCCGGTATAAGGAAGAGCCACAGATCATCTTCAATTGCTGAGAAAAGACAGTAACACAGTCTGATCAAAAACACACTTTCACACTGAGGACTTGACTGTAAATTAAGTATTTAAGGCTATTTTGTCCGGAATTATGTCTAACAGTGGCGTCAGCAATGCATGGCTCTCATTAATGACTCCGCTAAAAACAACACATAGACTGCACAAATTTTCAGTGGTATTGCCTTGTTGATGTTTGCCGTGTCATTGAAGAAATATGTTCATTCAAGAGTTTAAGAGCGATGTCTGGAAGTCAACTTTCAACAACTTGTACAGCTGTATTGATCGCATCCACACTAAATAATTTTCTCTACGCTTTCAATTTATTCCACTAGTTTTTTGCCATATTATATGTAGGCTTCCCTTTTTGCCTCCAGTTTCTTGTAACTACTTTTACAGTTGTTTTCTCAAGGTAAATATTCATCCTTTTTATCCATTATTTCTAGAGGCATTATACCTGATAAAAAAAACTTTCCTAATGCATTCTGTTTCCCTTTGAACACAGTTCCAGTGTGATTTTATCATTTAATATGGCTATAGTATATGGATCTAGTTTTCTCCAATAATGAGATGATGCAGGTAAATCATATTTAGTTTATTTAAGGTAATAAAATACTGCATTTGTGTATTCCTGGTATTTGTTCTCCCATTGTAAATTCCAGCTTTTTCTCTTAGTTCTTTTTACAACAGTTTTCTAGCATTTTCTGAATTTTTGGAAAATCTATGGACCACATTTAAAGAATCATAACTCCCAATGAGAAATTGAATAAGAGGATATATATCATCAGTTTTTTATTTTTTTATTTTAGGGGGATCAGCATAAACAGTATCTCAGTTGCAGATTTTTTAAAATAATTTGTCCTAAAGTTCTAAATAATGTTAATTCAAACAAGAATTTTATTTCTAGTGGTGTTTATAAAAGTCTGCTTTGTCCAAAATATTTTTCTTTATGTAAAAAATTTTCTGTACAACCAGTTCAGAAAACACACATATTTTCAAATATTTAATAATTTGGTCATATTATTTAGCCATTATTACCCTTGTTACATTTAGCTGCTGTTAGGATAAGAATGAAATGTCTTCAACTGTTTTATCCTTTTGACAAAGAAAAATCAACACTTATTTGTTTAAAAAACAAAAATACGGAACCCAAACCAAGTAGAGTGAAACTGAGATAATTTATTATTATTATTTATCAATGCCATTACCCCTCAACATTCAACTACTGAGTAAGTATAGAAATTTACCTACCACTGAAGATTTGTGAGGATAGAGGGATCTCAGGCCCAATCCAGCTACAGTTGGTCCCTCTTCGCATTCTCATTATAATGCTGCTCTGCACTCTGTCCAGCTGTCACACATAAAATACATAGACGGGTACAAATTTATTAAGATCAGCTACAAAAACTTGACTTTGAATATTGGCCATCTTAATGGAAGAGCCCGAAACAAACCTTGTATGAAAAGCCTTGGTGTTCCGAATGATTCCCACAGACTTTTGTCCTGTTGTTTCCGTCTTGGCCTGACCAATTCCTGTCTGATTTGAGACATTAATGATTGACTAGATGCAGGTAAGAGGACAGGTGGGGGATCCAAGTCCAAGTGCAAGAGGCTAGAACTAATCTAAGAATAACTCATTAAAAACATACTGTATAGGTTAGTTTAAACAAATAAATATTTTTATATACAGTGGGTCAAATGGAGTTTATGGAGTGTTTTGTTCGCATTTAACCTATAGCTAATTATTTTGCTTTTACTGCAGCTGTTTTAAGAAAAAAGGAGTCACGATTCTTCTGGACTTGTTACCCCCTCCTGCCTTGTCTCCCTCAAATACAGTCACCTGTCATACTCCACCCGTCCACATAGTCTTGATTGCATATAAAGGTTTATTACAAAGAAGAACAGCGTCAAGTCAAGCATCCGCAGATCTGCTTGTGAGAGGGTGTGAAGCCAATGAACCACTCTGAAATTCAGCCTTGGTCACCGACTCTTAAATAGGACAGTTGTTTTCCTAAAAACTGTCACTCACATATGGTTTTAGTTACAAAGCATTACCTGCCTTTGGGAACTGCAAGACCCCTTCTGAGGACCTTTGACCTATGGCCTCTGTGCCATATCTCTATTTTCACACATGGTTTATATTCTACATATATGACCATACACCTCACAAGTCATCAGCCTGCCCCCCAGCCAGCAATGGCCTGCCCCTGCTCCAGCCAGCTCTAGGCCTGCCAGTCACCCGTGTGCATCCTAGTCAGCTAGCCACCAGCCCTCCAGCCCAGAGTCTGCCCCCAAGTTGTCTAGCCTCCAGCCTGACCATGCCCCTGAAGACCCCCAGCATCCACCCCTCCTGGGAACTCGCCCCATTATCCCCAAAAGGCATCTAGGGGTAGCATAAAGGAAGCATGGAACCTGAAGATATCAGACACCCAAGCTGCCCAGTGACCCGCCGTCAGCCTCCTGCACAACCCCCGAGGCCTCTAGCCCCCTAGCCCTCCAGCCACTGGGCCAACCACCCAACGTGCTGACTGGTCAAACACAGCAGCTTCTCAATTTTATAGATAGTCTGCTTGCTAAGTGGTTAAAATTCTGGCCTGGCTTGGAGGAAGTCAGTATTTATGATCTAATTAGAAAGGGGAAAGTCTTGCTTATCAGAGAGCTGAGGAGTGCCAACTCATCCAGCTCCATGTGTATTGGTAAAGGGCAGTGGTAGACATAAAAAATGTGGCTGGTCACAGTGGAGTAATGATAAGTGTGTTACATGTACATACCAACAGCTAAATAAAGTAGTGGTTAAGGCCCCAGTTTAGGACCTGTCAGATGGGGGTCCAATCTTAGTCTAAATATCTCTTCAGTAAATTGAAATGGTAATTGAGCTCTACACAAAGATCGCAAATGAAAAATGTGAGGACGTCCCCGCTCCATGCAATGGAAGCAGGCACCAACTCAAATTTAGTATAAAATTCCCTCTTTCTGTTAGCATCCCTCTTCCACATGCTCAGCAAGGAAACTCTACGAAGGCACAAAAAGGGAATTTTCAGACAGTTTCTTTGTAAGATATCCTTTAGATTTGTCTAACTCAGACTGTTGAAGCCTTTTATAGGTTTTTCAGCACTGTCTGTATTCCCCAAAAAGAAAATAAGGAAAGAAAGTGGCTCTCCAGAGTACAAAATCAGCAAGAGCCCTCATGGTAAATTGATGTGTAATTACTAGGCTAACAAATCAGTATGTGAATACTGTTTTAAGGTTAGGTTTAAGGATAGGTTCACATTTGAAAACAGATTTTTTCAAATGTGATCCTATCTTAAAAGGGAACAGAACACTGTAAAAATTCTCCATTATATCTGAAAGGCCTACATTCAAAAGGTTACATGAGTGAAATATCAGCAAAATTATATTTAAAATATAATAATTATAAGTAGTCATTATTCAGTGTTATGTTACATGTAAGAGAGATTGTAAGTAGATTATTATTAGTAATCCATTAACATGTACCATGTAACATGCATTTTAATGTTGCAGCTGATGGCAGAGGACCCACTAATTTATATTAATTTTAAATAGCATATTATATTTAAATATTATCAGTTGTCTCTCAGTGAAATCATATTGTGACAATGCAATTACATCATGTTATCAATTTACAGATTCCTGTTGTTTAAATTGATTCCATTAATTTAATCATAAACCAAAATTAGTTAATTTGAAGATTTTTTCTGATATAAACAAATTACAATGGAACATCATTCATTCCACCCAACATTAATTGAATTGTTTTATACACTCACTGACCACTTTATTAGGAACACCATACTAATACTGCTTAGAGCCTTCCTTTGCTCACAGCCTCAGTTCTTCGTGGCCTGGACTCCACAAGATTGTGGAAACTTTCCTTTAAGACTCCGGTCCATGGTGACGTGATTGCATCACATAATTTCTGCAGATTTGTCAGCTGCACATTCATGCTGTCAATCTCCTGTTTTACCACATCCCAAAGGTGTTCTACTGGATCCAGGTCTGGTGACTGGGGCGGCCACTGAAGTTCACTGAACTCATTGTCATGTTCATGAAACAGGTTTGAGACGATTTTTGCTTTGTGACTTGGAGCATTATCATGCTGGAAGTAGCCATTAGAAGATGGTAAACTGTTGCCATGAAGTGATGTACATGGTAAACGGTATTAAGGGGCCCAAAGTGTGCCAAAGACAACATTCCCCACACCATTACACCACCACCCACAGCCTGGACTGTTGACACAAGGCAGGTTGGGTCCATGTACTCATGCTGTTGACTCCAAATTCTGACCTTACCATCTGCGAGCCTCAACAGAAATCCAGATTCAGCAGACCAGGCTAAGTTTATCCAGTCTTCAGCTGTAACGTGTTGGTGAGCCTGTACATACTGCAGCCTCAGATTTCTGTTCTTGGCTGACAGGAGTGGAACCTGACGTGGTCTTCTGCTGCTGTAGCCCGTCTTCCTCAAGGGTCAACAAGTTGTTAATTCTTAGATGCTTTTCTGCTCGCCACAAGAGTGGTTATCTGAGTTAACGTAGTCTTTCTGTCAGCTCAAACCAGTCTGGCCATTATCCTCTGACCTTTCTCATCAACAAGCTATTTCTGTCCACAGAACTGCTGCTCACTGGATGTTTTTTGTTTTGGGCTCCATTCTGTGAAAACTCTCTAGAGATTATTGTGTGATAAAATCCCAGGAGATCAGCAAGTTCAGAAATACTCAAACCAGCTTGTCTGGCACCAACAGTCATGCAACGGTCAAAGTCACTGAGATCACATTTTTCCCCCATTCTTATGTTTGATGTGAACACTAACTGAAGCTTCTGAACTTTATCTGCAGGATTTTATGCTTTGCACTGCTGCTACATGATTGGCTAATATTGTTGGGTAGTTTAAACCATAATAATGATGCTGATCATATGTTTAGAGGGTTTCCTGCAGTGTTCTTAAGTGGAGGCAAGCCACCCCAACTTAAGTGCAGACCAACTCCCAACTTTGAAAAATTAATACACTTCGGTGAACTTGTTGGTCCGGCTGGACTCAAATCTCGTTTCATGGATTTTTCCATAAATCTTGACGGCTGCACAATTTTTCTCATACAGTCAAGGATTTGGAAATAGTTTTTGATTCCTCCCTCACGTTTGAGTCACATATCAAATATATCACAAAATTGCCTTTTTACCTACATTAGCCAAAGTATGTCCTATTTTACCCAATTCAGATGCTGAAATCCTTTTACGTGCTTTTGTAACATACAGAATCAACTACTGAGATTCACTTTTTCTCTGGCCTACCCATGACAGCAATAAAAGGTCTCCGTTTGGTCCAAACTGCAGCTGCCAGAGCGTTCAGTAGATCTAAGATGTTTGATCATATAAAACCTGTCTTGATATCTTTGCACTGGCAAACAACACAAGCAAGAGCTGATTTCCAAATCCTCCTTCAGGGACTTAAAAGGATTGGCTCCTTCCTACATCTCCAGTCTTACTACTCCATATACTCATGCCATCCTTTAATCTGAGAGACTTTAGAGAGACTTTGTTAAGCTATCACCGCCTCTAAAACTAAATGCTACAATAATATATAAAAAGCTCACTATTTACTGAGAAATTTAAGCCTGTTTCTAGTTTCATTACTAAGTTTCTTTTATAATTCATTTTTCACTGAGTGGGGAAATTGCTATGGGAGGGTTTTGATAAGACAGGGAGAAGCTGCTGAACTGAATGCAGTGTCAGGAGGTGCTCCAGTAGCTGGTTACTGAGAAGCGCTGATCTGACACCAAATTCACGCACAAACATTACGCATAAGTTCACAAAACAACATATAAAGAAGCCCATGTGCCATGACAAATAAAATAAACACAAATATGCAATTGTCCATCAATCATGTTCTGGGCATTACTGACAGCAGATAAAGTCAAGTGCACTGACCACGGCAGAGCTGCACACACATTCAAAATTACAGATGACAGACATTAGATTTTAATTAGACTTTAAGAATTTCTTTTATCATTTATTGTAGCATTAGAAATGTTAGTAGTTATTTATCAGTTTTTCAACCCCTTGGTTCCCCCATAATTCAAACACTGCAGGGCAGCTATGTTGCCCGTGGAGAGGCTTTGTCTTAAAGACTAAAGTCAGGAAACAAAAGTCTCCTGCTTACAGTAAATGCCACAGATTACTGTGCAAGAAATACCGTAACACGATTACCTGTAGTCTCCTAGATGTGCACTGTTACAGATCTGTAGCTATTTCTAGATAGGTATATGGTAAATCCCCCTGCTCAGACGGGGTATATGCGATACGCCTCCATATATGTACCACTACACCTCTGCTTTCACTTGATACATGGCTCTTACTTTAGCTGTGTAGTTTGCTGTCTTTCTGTGGCAGAATGCATTTAGTGAGGTGATTAGGCCTAAAACACAGATTGCCAAACCAGCTTGCAGTAGTGCAGATGGTACATTTTGGCTTGCTATTCAGGTCTTTTTTGCAGTTATTACAAATTTTAAAAGCTGTTTTCACGTAACCATATTAACTATATTTTTAAGTTCAAAAATTCAATCAAGTTGTTATATTAACAGTCTTACCTGGATGTTTGAGACTCTGCCTGTATGTGTGTACATGTCTTTACATGTGAAGTCTCATGTTCAATGGTGTGATGTGTTTTTTTAACTTTTCAAGCATGCAGAGTGTCTTTGGGTCATGGGCGCTTGACAGTTTTTTTTTACAATCGTCAATTCACACTTCTCCATTTCTCCACAATAAATTCACTTTTTCAAGACTCCTTACACAGCTCTTTACAGCGTAACAGTTAATCCCCAATCCAATATCCACTAATGCAACCAAAACACTGATATTTCTCTCCCAACAAGAAAACTGTCACTCAGAACACCCTGATCAAAAAACACTAACAACAGGCAGCATTACAACATGGCTCACTACTGTCTTTTAAGTATCTTTTATTTAATTATTTATTTGACATAAACTAAGATTTCGTTTAAAAAAAACAGGTCACTTCACAGCATGGATTGTGCTAGTTTATAGCATATTGCAGCATGTCTGAAATAATTCAGACATACTGCAATATGCTTCAATAGGCTTTATTTATTTATTAATTGCCATTTCTGAAAAGAGTAATTCCAAGTGCAAAAAAAGGAAACTAATTCCAGTACCGTAATACAAAACCATAAATATTTACTGTACTATACATACTTGTATGGAGTTGCTACAGATATAGAAATGCCACAGTGCTAACCAACCCTGTCTTCTGTTTTGGCCACAAGTTCTCATCTTGCAGTCCAACTGGGGAAGAATCTTTTTGCAGCCTGATCCATCCTGACAGTCTTCTGCAGATATGTCCAGACATCCAGTACTCATTGTGTCTAGGAAGGACATCTGATCATAAACTGTCCACCTCCATGAGGAGAAGAACTCCTTTGTGGGGCTGAGGAATGGAGAGTAAGGTGGAAAGGAAGTGACAGCATTCTGGAATAATAATAATATAGTACCTCAAAAGTATACTATGTCAAAGTTGTCAAGCCATTTGAAAAATAATGATGCACACTAGCATTTTTCAAGTAAAAGTCAAGTATCCTCTGTGGACATAGTATCAGTTCATATGTCCCTGCTGGAATTCTGTCAAAAACACTACAGTCAACGAGAGAGATCCCTAAGTCATCTGTTCGGCCTTAGCACAAAAGCACAAAAGCAGCTTTTGGTGTAATCAAGCCTCTAAACAGGATATGTAATAATGCTATGAAACATTTTGTATCGGAGGCGAAAGGATCTCACCACATACAAGTTCTAAAGGAACTAAGCATTTTAAATTGCACTCATTTAAATGAATTTGCTAACATTAAACTTACCCATGGGTGTTCAGTGACCTGGGGAAGTCTCTTTGGCTGTGTGTTTCTATGGGGAATTGTAAAATGTCCCTAAATGAAACCTTTATTGTACTCCAATCCCACATAACTTAAACCAGATCAAGGCATTTATGGCTTTAAACTATAAATTTAGTGGTATGTAGCACTGGTCCATGCTTTGTACTTGTCCCTACATTATAAATACATGTTATGATTATTCACTTTATTGAGTGTTTTTTGAGATATATTTAATGAGGTAGGTAACTATAATAAACAA
>NC_053417.1:302212-359712 GCF_016859285.1 Xiphias gladius | reverse complement strand
TATGTCATACCCATTTTAAGTTATAAGTCAAGCTCTTCAGTAAAAATACTGATTCTCCAGTTCAGGGAAAGGGTTACCATAGTAACACATAGCGATTAAATTGTTCTACACTCACTTACCAGTTTATTATTAGGTACACCGAGATAAAACTAATGCAGTATAATACAGGATTGTAATAAATCTTCCTTCATGACGATTATAATGTTCAATTTCTACTGAATCCG
Source organism: Xiphias gladius (assembly GCF_016859285.1). Classification (NCBI taxonomy): domain Eukaryota; kingdom Metazoa; phylum Chordata; class Actinopteri; order Istiophoriformes; family Xiphiidae; genus Xiphias; species Xiphias gladius. The sequence continues at coordinate 359,488 of NC_053417.1, read as the reverse complement.
TTTAAGAAGATGTTGATTTACTTCAATGATCATTCTGGAGGATGTAATTTTTGGTGCTGTTGAACTTTACTGGGTAATGCTGATGGGTGTTCTTAATAATTTGTCCACGTTAATTCAAATAAATGGGATAGACAAAATACTAAGAACCACCTTCTGTTGTTGCCATGGTAACGCAGAGCCATGGCAAACCGTCAAACTCTGTAGGCATGATCACCTGGAGACTCAGTCAAAGCCAAGGAACAAAAGAAGAGCTGATTTTATATTTAAATACATTACCTTAAATCCTTTTGGGTTGGTGTGATTTATCATGAGATTAGGCATCATCTCAAAATTTAGCACCTTTCCTTATTAATTTGGTGTTAAGCTTCTGTCAATTAGAGTAACACTTTTAACACTTTTTGGACATTCTGCAAACAGTTTCATATTAAAATCCTTCCAGCAACGCAAAGGACAAACTTTCCCTTTCCTGGTAGGCTTTTAATTTAAAAAAAAAAAAAAAAAATGCCCTATGTCACAGTGACTTTCAAGTGGCATAGAAATATTAGTTTTTGTTTGGCTTCAGTTCTTGTGGTGGTCTTACCTCTTCTACTTCCCACTCATCAACTCCGGGATCAAACATAGAACCCAGGTAGGTGAGGTGGAAGATGGCCAGGAAGCTAAAGACAAGGTTCAGCACCACCACCCAATACTCCTACAGACCAAAACAAAAAGAACAAACTGTTAAACAGTCACAAGAACATGTTTTTAATCCTCATAAACACTTTCAAGTGACATAGATTTTTTTTCCCTTGGCCTCAGTCCTCAGGTTGCTCTTACCTCTTCTACTGCCAGGTCATCAACTCCAGGATCAAACATAGAGCTTAAAACCCCTTGAAAATCTTGTCTTTATTGACATCCAGTGGTTTATTTCTCACCTTGCTGCATCGATGTGCAGGCGTACTCCAGCAGCCTGTGACATCACTGTTGAGTGCAGTTAGAGGTGCAACAAAGACACTTCTGTCAGAGGTGAAACAGGCCTGGAACTTTCAACCAGAGGGCAGAAAAACACTGCTTTTCAACCTGGCGTTAAGTTACTCTTTAAAGCTACAGGACACATAACCTACAGTCATGTTTCTGCAATGCATCTCACTTGTGATAAATTATCCAAAAGTTGAAAGCATCATTCAGAATTTTCTCAGATAAGTCCAAACACATAATGCAAATGAAATTAAGAAGGTCAAGTTTATAATGCAAAGAATTTTTAAGTACTACACAACAATAAATCCATGTGCATTAGGCAAACAGGAAAGTCAAAGTCATGAAATTGTAACTACCTAGGTTGTTATCTGCATGGGTGGTCACCATCAGCTCTTAAAAATCTCACCAGTTGCCTCCATGTTGTTTTTGCCCTAATTGAAGTTGAAATGGTAGTGATATACATGTGTTACCTACAGCGCCTCTGCTGCAGAGAAGCATCCCCACAGCATGATGCTGCCACCACCATACTTCACGCTGGGGATGATACGTTTATGATGATGTGCAATGTAACATGGTGTTTAGTTTGATGAACATAAAGCTCAGTCTCCCACATGCCTTCTGGCAAACTGCAGCAGAGATGTAACATGCCCATGTTCATAGCGACACTCTCCACATAAAACTGCTACAAGGTCACGGTTCACTTATCAATTCTGAATTCCTTCGAATCCCTTATTGAATCCCATTAAGTTTAGCTTTCATCATTTGTAAGTAACTAAAGTTATAAATAACTATGGGTCACAGAAGCCAAAAATACTAGTTTTAGTGGCAGCTACTAAATGAATCAGCATAAACATTAATGAAGCTAGCCTAATACATTTTCATAGCTGGTAGCTCCAAACTGAAAATGAGCTGAGCAGCAGAGCATCTGAAATATTGATTATTGATTGATATTAATTGTTGTGACAAACTGAAATAACAGCTGGAGCAAACTGACTTTTACACCTGTTTTTTTTTTTGTTTTTTTTTTTTTACAAACTACTTGATCCAAATACTGGAGCTCCTGATCAAGAACTCTGAGCTTAATGAAACATTCAAATATTTATTTGATGCATAAAAAGTTGAAGTGAAACTCTACACTCTGTTGAACTACAAAATAACAGTTCACTGGCAGCTGTAGAGAGATGTTACAGTGATGTCTTTTCACTCACAAACAATCTTTGGCAGAGTCTAGTCAGCGGCTTGGAGAGAGCACATTAACTAATGGACTAAAGTTTCACTGTTACACAATTACTTTAATTGTGTAACTGTTATACAATTAACAGTATTAATTATGTTACTTGCATGTTTTTTTTTTTTACATTGGTTGTTGCTAAAAAACAAACAAACAAACAAACAAAAAAAAACAAGAGATAAAAGGTTTTATAAGTGACTCATTAGCATCGGGGCTTAACAGGCATTTTGCCAACTGGAAACTGATCCAAAATGGAACTGGCTATTAGAACCCAGGTCTAACTGCAACTGGTGAAGCAGCTTACTGCTGTCTACATAGTCTTTCCAATCTAAGCCTGAGAAGCTCGGAACTCCTCCAGAGTCGTTACAGGTCTCTTCATGTCCTCCCTCACTTGTCTCCTTCTTGCATGCTCACTCAGTTTTTGAGGACAGCCTGCTCTGCAGATTTACAGCTGTTCCATACTATCTCCATTTTTTAATGATTGAATTAACTGAGCTTCTTACTGATTCTCAGTGAATCTGAAATGTTCTTTTATCTCCTGACTTGTGCTTTTCAATCAACTTTTCATAGAGTTTTTTTTCCAGTGTTTCAGTGCAAGTTGTTTTGCTATGATACTGACTCACCAAAAGTTGGACCTTACAGTTACCTATGTATTTATTCTACAATTAATTGAAACCCCACATATAAACACAGCTAAGCTCTGTTTAACTAATTATGTGACTACTAAAACTAACTGCACTAACTGCAGTGGTGATGATTTAGGACTGTCCTATTATAGGGGATGAATCCTACTGCAAACATGTATTTTGTATCTTATATTTGTAATGACCTTAGATCATTTTGGAAAGATGTTTACTTTGACACTGAAAGGCTTTTTTCTGTTGATCAGTGTCAAAAAAGCCACACTGAACCCTCTATGATGCAAAGTTTGGAAAACCATAACGCATGAAGATTTCTAAAACGTTTTATAGGCATAGTACACTTTTACTGAGAGCTGTAGCTTTGGTTGCAAGTTGAACTGCTCAATTTCATTCTTAAATTAACTCTTCTCTCCCTGCCTGAAACACAAACACACACACACACACACGCACGCACGCACGCACGCACGCACGCACGCACGCACGCACGCACACAAAAACGGGTGTATATGACATGGTGTATTCAGCACAATACTCTCTGTAGTGTTTTCAGTTCTGGTCATTAAGAGCTCATCTGGCTCAAATGCACAGTGTATATATGTGACATTCCTCTGTTACATTTACAGTATGTGTCATGTTTGTGCATTGTCAACCTGAAAAAACGTAACCTTGTCTGATGAATCTGGATTTCTGCTGAGGCTTGCAGATGGTAGGGTCAGAATTTGGTGTCAACAGCATAAATCCATAGACCCAACCTGCCTTGTGTCAACAGTTCAGGCTGGTGGTGGTGGTATAATAGTGTGGGGAATTGTTTCTTGCCACTTTTTGGGCCCCTTAATAGCAATCAATCATGGTTCGAATGCCACAGCCTATCTGAGTAATGTTGACCATGTGCACATCTTTTAAGGCCGTAGTTTACCATCTTGTAATGGCTACTAGTCATCTCAAACTGGTTTCATGAACAGGACAATGAGTTAAGTGTACTTCAATTGCCTCCCCAGTCACCAGATCTGAATGCCACAAAGAATTGAGGCTGTTTGGAGAGCAAAGGAAGGCCCTACCCAGTATTAGTATGCTGTTCCTAATAAAGTCTTCACTGAGTGTAGACATGGGAGAAATATGGTTCTAAATCAAGTTTCTTGTAATTTTAAGCTTCCCCTAATGTGGCATGTAAACTTGGAATACTAAGAATCAAAGTACCTCAGGAATGATTAAAATCTCCCCTTTTAACAACGAATATGATGGTGTTTTTTTCCATATCCCCATACCTGCATTCCTAACAAATAAAATGACTTTTATGAACGTTGCAGTAAATATCTTAATGTATGTTTTGATTGCTTAGTATTTCTTTCCATTGTCTTCTATCCTACTTCACACAGCTGAATAGCTTAAGTTTTACCTTCTTGTGCTGATGGCCGCAGCCAGAGTTACAGGGCCTAGACAGGATACAGGCACTGAAGGTGGATGCAAGCTTCTTTCTCAGTACTGAGGACAAAAAAGAAAATCAACAACCTTGACCATTCAAGTGTCATGAGAAACAAACTGGCTAGCCTTTATTAACACTATCACATTAGTTCTACAGTATTTGTTAATGTGTATGCAGCTCTATTTCACCTTCAGTGGCTCAACTTTTACAGTTAAATACTCTTATGTACAAGGAGAAATGTTATTCATACCATGTTCAACATATGTGATGAATCCCAAAGAGAGTAAAACAGCTCCCAGGTGAAAACTCAGACCCTGAAGAAAACAAACAGAATATTTAGTTCAAGTAGTCACAGTTAATCATTCAGCATCGTACACATGCACACTGCAGACATATATCTCTAACCAAATTAATTTTTTAATGATATGCAATTTTCACTGCAGCATCAGTGTGTTCATTCTACAGTAGAACTACAGATGACCTACCTGTATGTTAAAACCTTAACATTCACAGCTTTTCTATCAGCCACATGGCACAAATGGATGGCAAGAGAATGTAGTTCATCATGTTTCCATATGAGGTGAAAGTAGATCACATTGCAACAAAAGAATAACTGTCTCCAATGTGGTTTTAGCATACTGTATATTAAAATGGCCACCAGTAAGTGTTAATTTCGTCAACAAAAATATTCTTTGACCTTTTTTTCAAAATCAAAATGAGACTAAAGCTAAATAAAAAGTAGCCTTTGTAAACAATGACGAGACTATGACGAAATGTATAACAGTTTATCAACAAATAAAAATGATGTACAAGATGGACAAATTAGCTAATTACTGTTTTAACACAAAGTCTTACTCCACGACCTGCATGATTTTGTGAAATGACACACTGTAGCTCCCGAGTAGTCAAACCATATGCACCACTGCCCCAATTTTCAGAAGTTGATCTAGCTGTTTGAACTGTTTCACTTCTGTTAATAAGAAGCATCTCACACACATTAAAATTCGGTCTCTGTCAGTAATGTTATCTGACATTAACGATTCTTGAAAGAAACAGATTTATGGACTACATTCATCTACAATCTACTGAGAATTAAAGAAGCAGAACCGAAACAGCTGAAAAAAACTCCAAAAACATGCAGGCAACACAATGACATTTATGCAAAGGTAAGGTAACAACATTATCATGTGCTGTGGATGTGGATGTAACATTAAAGTTACTTTCAGTTGACTATCTTTTGCTTTGCTGTCGGAAAGAATGAGTAAATTTCAAGATTTAAAATCTCCCTCCAGATGTTTGATAAAGAAATATCGCTAAGTTATTCAATATTTTTAGCTGCTCCTCTCAAGTTAAACCCAGGCAGTGAACAGTATTTTAGTTAACAAATGAGTAAATCAGTTTTTTGATGAGTTGCTGGCTCTGCAGTAGAGAAAACATGTACAATTAGTTAAATAAGTATTTGGAAGAGGTCAAGATGTGACTGAAGTGTAGATTTCCAGCTTTTATTCAAGGGGTTTAATAGTTTTATCAGTTTCTTGGCCAGGTGTGGCCTGTTCCCTTGTTATTTCATGACAGATCAGCTGCAGTAAAGACCTGGCAAAGCAACCCAAGGGAGGAAACTCAGCATTTGGTGATGCCCATGGGTTCAAGACTTCAGGCAGTCATTGTATGCAAATGATTTTCATCAAAGTATTAAAAATAGTAGTTATAATTATGTTGGTTTGTCCAATTACTTTTGAGTAGCCTAAAATGAGGGACTAAGTAGAGAAATGGCTGTAATTCCTTAACGGTTAATGCAATATTTTTGTTAAACACCTTGAATTGAAACTGAAAGTCTACACTTCAATCACATCTTGATGGCTTTGTTTCAAATCCATTGTGGTGGTTTACAGAGGCAAAATTATGAAAATTGTGTCACTGTCCAAATACTTAGGTACCTAATTGTAGCTGTGGTGATTAGGATTAACTGAGTCAGTCTGTTGTATTACAGAGCATACAGTCACATGTGTGACTTGTTCACACACATAGTTGACCTGAATCTAAAATAAATTTGGCAAAATTAACACTGGATAAAAGTGTGCATCATCTTACTAACATGGAGTAAGGCGCTGGCTGTGTATGTCACCAGGATGGCTGGAAAAATCCCCAGTTTCATGGCATTTTTAAAGACATCTGAAGAACATGGAAGACAGAACACAGTAAATGCACAACATAATGACAATATATAAAGTATAAAGTTTTTAATGTAATTATCATAATAGCTTGTAAATACAAGTGTCTGTGTGTCATTTGTCATTGTGACAAATGAGGTGATACTTAAACTACATAGTACCAGCTGAATAGTGTAAATACCAATAGTTCTGCAGCTAACAATTTTTTCATTACCAAATAATAATTTTCATTATCAAGCAATTAATTTCTCAATTCATCATTTGTCCAATTAAAGCAAAAAAATTTAAATTAAAAAAAAGAAAAAAGAAAACTGGCATTCACAATTTCTCAGAGGCCACCACTGATGTCCTCAATGTACTTGTTTTGTTTTTTACTTTGTTATATGACTATAATTATATTTGGTATTTGTGCTTAAAAAAAAAAAAAAAAAAAAAAAAAAAAAAGGCTGAAACAGTTGAATACTGTAGTTTCTGTTGATCGACTAATAGATTGATTTCAATAGACTGAAATATCAGACAAAGGGATGATACTGCTCAAAAACCTCCCATTCAGCAGTTAGCAAGTCAAAATCATGGCTACACAAAGAATCCCAAGATTTCTTGTATTGTTGGGAGTGGATATGCATCCTCCAGTGTCACAGAATTCAACTTCCTGAAGTCAACACAGAATCTGGGATCCATACCTGTCTTCGTCATAGTTTGAACAACTAGTTCTAACTACAGGCAAATGATGAGGGTTCAATGATGTCATTTGACAACATTTCGTCAATACGCCTCTTCATCACCTGGAGTTCTGTAGGTGATACGCAGTATGTTTTTTGTCAAATTGGTACATCACAAGGATCTTGTGCTGAAGGAGGTCAGTGCTACCCAACACTGACAACATCAGCATTGTCTTGAAGTAGTTTTAACATCATCATGCATTTTCCTACTCTGGTCCAGGTGAACATCCTGTATCACCTGCCTGAAAAATTCAGAGAAGGTTCCATCGGGCATAGGGCAGAGGCCAGAGGGGGCCCCGGTAAGAAAGAATGCACAGTATTGGGTAGGTTCCTGTTCATTTTAGGTTTCAGTGAGGAAATTAAATCGTTCTTGTTCATTGGTTTTAAAACCACTATGCTTTATTGGAAATATCCACTTGCAGAACACTCTGAAAGAGGAAATCTAGACCAAGCATGCATGGAAAGGTCAAGGTTTCCCAGTGAAGCGCAGCAGTATTGACTGATTGACTCAAAGTTTTACCATGTAGAGTGCACTTCACCTCACTGTGCCCCAATATCCCTACCTTCCCAAGGTCCTGGTGTCAAGGGTACTCGAGCACTGAATGTTTTGAGGGGCTCTTGGAATTGAGGTGAGGCTAATTTATGTTGGCTTGGAGTTGGAGGATTTTGAGCCTGTAAGTGTGTTAGGGTGCTGACAGCAGGATGTGCTCATGGTCCAGAGAGGGTTTAACTGGTTTGATTGCCCTTTCCTTTCTCTCCATTAGCAGCAAATGGGTTTGTAGCAGGAGCATCTGCCCCCTTGCAAGGCCGGCAGAACTGGCTAGGAGGTCTGGAGGGAGCAGGTGTATCAACAGGAACCGTGGATTTTGAAGAATTATTCTGCTGTGTTTAGGGTTTAGACAGAGATTGAATTCTTTGCTCACATAAGAGTTGATTATTCCAGTCTTTTTCCAGCTGTTGACCAAGCCGGACCAACCCATCTTGGCTTGTGAGCTTTGGATTGCTATTCTTTAGGATAAGTTTAATGACTTTCAGGCTTCCAATGCTGACACAGAGATTCGTACATGTATGCAAAATCTCTAAAGCTCTCATCTTCACCTTATACTCGAGCTCAAATCGTTTTGGCTAACTTGTCTTCATAATCCTCAGAAATGCCGTCATCAGTAAAAATCTCCCGTGCAACAAATTCCTGAGAGTAACAACAAGCTCCTCATCTGACAGTGGGATAAGAGCAAGAAAAACAAGATATTGTTCTAAAACAGAGTAATGGGTATGGGTTATCATCATGCTGTCCAAATGTGGGGAATTGGAGGCTTTGGGTTTCTTTCCGATAAACCTTCCCCATAGGTCTCCCTGCATGGAGTCAGTATGCAAGGTGATTTGGGGTGGTTTAAGTGGCTGTGTTGACAAGTGAAGCAGTGTGTAAGGATAAGTACTGAGGTTTCATTGACGTAACCTCTGTATTCATGATGTCAAGATTACATAGACATGTTGTTAATTTAGACTCACTGCTTTCCATACTCTGCACAATAGGGGACAGAATTGAGTTAATACCGAGCAGAGCTCGTGTTTCAATTTCCAATTCAAGGTGGAAGTGAACTAGGTTCTGAGTTAATCCAATTGTTTGGTCATTTCCACTTGCAATTTGCTTAGTGTGGGGTTATTTCTGAGAGTCTCTGAGACTTTTTTTGGAAAACCCTAATTTCCTCTGTACTATGCTCTTGATTTCTGGAAGCTGTTGTTCACCATTGCTTCCAGATTTAAGAGATACGCATTCATTCCACAGCTTGTAACAGTTCCACTGTTGCTGTTATAGATATTGCCATTTTGAGTTTCTGATTGTTTTCCTTGTTTATTGGGTTTGAGTGAATAAACACATTTGTTATTTCCCTTGGGATTTTGTTTTGTTTTTAAGAGATCTCTGTATAGTCGTAGGGGCAATTGTGCGAGCAGCACAGCATCAGTTCAGTTCACTTCACTTGTGAAAAGGATAAGAAAAAAAATAAGGAAAACTAAATATATTACTCAGATTTTACCAGAGTTATCTGCTAGTCACGTAACTCCAGTCAAGTCCAGTCTGTGTTTTCCATCAAGTCAGTCGTTTATTTACAGCTGCTGTATGGTCCAAAGAACTACAAGGCTTGAAGAACTCCCTGAAATTAATGCCGTAGAGATTTCAGCCAGAGAACCACACGGATTTATGAACGGAGACTTAGAAGAAGGAAACAACGAAGACGGACGCCAAACAGATTTCTGCTCAGACAGGACGGTCTCAAAACTTCCTCCTCGCACTGCGCCATCTTGGTTTTCAGCGTCATCACCTCCCGTGGTAGTGATAGCAGATCACTACAGTATGTTGATATCTTCTGTGTATAAGTGAAATATTTGGTATGATAATGGCAATAGAAGAAAAGTGAGAAGGTACCCAAAAAATATTAGGAATCATTGTCTGGGGACAATGACCAGCAGTTTCAGAGCTTTCTCACTCCATGACCAAAGTGTTGGATGGACTAGTGACTGACCAGCATCACCATTCTTATGTCCAGCATCTAACCGGGTAAAAATTCTGTCGGCTTTATTTCTCAGTAGCAGTGCTTAGTGATTCTGAAACGTGTAACAGACAGAGTAGGGGCTTGGACTCACAGGTTTTCAGCCATCGGGACATGGGGATGTTCCAGGATGTCACCACCAGCACCATGGAGCGAGGCATTTCCACACTGAGAGGCTTCACCACAGTCATATCCCTGCACAATCACAGACACATATTATTGGGGAATACAGTATTAGGCATTCACTCATTCAGCCCTGATCTAGATGGTATTTTACGAAATGTGATGATGTTCTTTATTGTAAACCAATCCATATTACTGCTGAGTCCATGTCATGTTAACCCATTCAGACCCATTACACCTATTTTTGCCCTTCTTAACTGCTTTGCCTGTCTTAGAATAGATTTTAAAATTTTACTGTCGACATGTAAGGCTTCCACAGACAAGCTCCCACATCGAATTCCGATATGTTAGTTTCTTAATGTTGAGACCCTCACAGACTGTGCTCTCCTGTTCATTCCACTAAATTTGGCAAAAACTGGGCAAAATTCCATATATTTTGTTGATTTTTTTAAGTTAAAAAAAGTAAATGTAACCCCTTTAGCAAACAGAAAATAGCATTTAGCCTCTCTTTAAATGGTAATGCACTTTTACTTTCATCAACTTTGAAACTGTAAAAATTGTAAGTGTTGCATGTACAAAAGCACTGGGCACTCTACTAAGTCAGTATTTACCATCCTAAACTAACTACATCAGTTGATAATGAGGTTATCAAATCCTCCTATGCAATTATTAATCAACTGCATAGAAGGTTTAATATTGATGGGCCCTCTCTCCCATCCTGTCCTATCTAGTGTAATCCTATTGTCACGGCAGGGAAAAGTACTCTAAATAATGAAGTCAACAGTGCAGCTTGCATGGGAACATGATATTTTTTCATCATTATCTGCATCTCAATGGAAAGTTATTTGGAAAGGGATACAGAATCATAAAGTACAAGATTTAATGCAGGTCATACCTTATCCCAGTTAGATTATCTAAAACGGATGATAAAGATCAAGACCTATGTTGATTTAATTTTGGTAATAGAGAAATATTATTCCATGTCCTGTGGGAATGTCCTGCTGTTAAAACATTTTAGTCTGAGGCAATAGCCCTGATGTCACAGATGTTACTCTTTTGCTCCATAGTGTTCTTACTTGGTCATCAGATAGAGGGCAACACTGGTGTGATTGTTAAAAAACTGGTCCTTGGGTTGTTTATCACAGAAAAGAATCTTAAAAGAACCATTCTAAAACTGGAAAGAACCCAGGTCAGCCCGTTTCTCACAAGGCTCATGGTTAGAACATAGACCTGTTTAATATGACGCGTGAAGCTGGCCATCTTAAAGGACTGTAACATACCAATGAACAATGGGACAAGATTAAGGACTTCCTCTAGGTGCATTGAATACCAAACATCAGGCTGCTCTCTGGGGAAGATTAATTTGTCACCCAGTATTATTGGACCAAAGATGACTGCGTTCTGATGATTGGTTAACTCCCTGTTGGATGTAACTGTTTCGAGAAAGGGTGACTTTTAACAGTCATAGCAAATGAACCATAAATGTAACTGTGAAAACTTTTGTATTGTTAAAGTGACCTTAACCGTATACAGTCTATAACTCCTGCATTCGGTCCTTTTTTTTTTCCCCCATTCTTCTTTCGTTTATTTTTTTCTTCTTCTTACCCCCTTTTCAGCTTTACTGTTTCCTACGTTTTGTAATGTCTTGTCTGTTTTGTGTTAAAGTCAAGGAATAAACTCTGAATAGAAAAAAACAAAAAAACAAAAACAAAAAAAACAAACGAAATATGTAATTTGCCCAGGATTGTAACAACACATCTTGCATACAACTGAATGCATACATGTGTCATTATGATTACACATGTATTATATTGCAGTTCACTGCACTGGAAATCTCCTCACAGCCGCTGAGCCCCAGCTAAACTTACCATGTAATGTTGTCTTTTTCTTCAGTAAAGCCTGCACCAGCGAGCATGCTGGTGCCTTCACTGAGGTGACCCACAAAGTAGTTACTGAAGTGGAAAGACACTGCATTCTCATAAGCATGCAGCCACCTGTCCAACACACCATATACAAATCAAAAACACATTATCTTTTGTTTTTTCCCCCAACTCAAACAATTTTATCACTTCCACTTGAACTTCTCCTCAGAGGACCTCTTAACCTCTTTTGAGTTGAAGTTAAGTGCTCCTCTGACACAGAATACTAACAGGCATTTAAGTAATCGGATTTTTCCCACTTTCATTAACATAATTTCAGAAATATACATAAGCACAGGAAGTTCACATAGAGTGGTGAACTTCAGTCACATGATAACAGCCCACAAACAGTACAATCATGTTATCACGAGATAAAAGGACCATACCAGTGGCTTTGTATGTTTAAGGAAAATAACTACTCTCTGCTTACACTTTTCAGTTAGTGCAGACATTTTTTTTTTGCCAGTAAATATGATTTCATTACATAAAACAATCTTTTACCCTGGGACTAATTTCCATGGCAAAGATATACATTCCTTCTGCGTAGTTCTGTGTTAAATCCGTCAGCAGGACATATGTCCTACCAATGAGTAGTTCTGATTGGACAGAATCTGCTCCATGACGCACACCACATTTCTGACTCCAGCTTCAACATGTCCCATTCCTGATTTTGTCATGTGTTACAGCTCCAACCAGTAGCTACTGTCTATTGGTTTCAAAGGCTGGTGTTTTGGTTGATCCAATGATGTAGCATCAGTGTCTCTTTTCCTTTCTCTGTTTCGCTGTGCTAACTTAGCACCATTTCCTCCTCAGCATACTCCAACTCAAACTTATACGCTACAACGGTTGTTCTGTAGAAAGTTTAATGGTCTGCTCATTGGAGCTCCTCATAATCATATTTGCTGTGACATTATTTTTGTGAAAGCCTCACTCTTTTGCACAGAACCTTCTTTGTGAATTACTGTTTGTTCATTAATTAGCTGTAATCATCTCATTAGACTGCACATCTGGAACGTACAGGAATGGTCTGTTTATGTGCTGTCGAGTTGGCAAAACTGTCTTTCACTCTGAAGTCAGGAAAATAATTTTCGTAGACTATTCATTACAACTAAGTGTCATATTCATGACAAGAATGTATGATATTCATATCTGATAATTACTTGTATTTCCTATTGAGTTTCATAGTATAAAGGCATTGCGATGTGGCAGCTTAATGGTGAATTTATGTAATCAGACCACTGGTTCAGCTAGTGAATGCAACACCAGGAAGAAGTCACAGGGTTGATTTTACAAAACCACTGGTATGGTCCTTTAAGTTCTATACTTAAGGCACAACATGATACTGGATCAATCTCCATGACAACTGAGCAAACTCCATCTACTGATGAAAACCATGGGATGTAACTGAAAGTGTGGACCTTGAGTTTAGAATGTTTTGACAATGTTTCAGGGGCAGCTGTCGCTCAGGAGGTGGTTCAATCCCCAGCTCCTCCACACCACATGTTGAAGTGTCCTTGGGCAAGATACTGAACCCCAAATTGCCCCCAATGTATCATCAGTGTGTGAGAGTGTGTGTGTGTCTGTACAAAGTGCCGTATGTATAGAAAAGCCCTGTATGAATGTATGTGTGAATGGGTGAATATGGCAGTAGTGTAAAGCGCTTTGAGTGGTCGATAAGACTACAAAAGCGCTATATAAGTGTAGTCTGTTTACCAAGTGCAGTCCAAAGTACCAGATAGTGGATAACTGTAGCATCGTACCACTTACGCTATAATGCTATATGCACAATACCCTCAAACTGGAGAGATGGCCATGTGCTTTCTAGCAGTATGAACACAGCATTGATGGAAGTAGAATGATCAAATAATAAATCTCTCCTGTTCAAGTCTTATTGTAAACACATTTCAGTAGACTTATGGCCTGTGGGGAAAAAGTCGTCAGTTCTAACTCTGAAAACAAACCTTATCTCCCTCAAATGTAAATTTGAAGCCGGGAAAGAAAAACAGACAGACAGTCTGTTCTCAAACCAGTGTATTGTAAAATGTGTTGTATTGACAAAATGTCTTAAATTTCAGGAGGACAAGATTTAAATGAAAATATGTCTTACTTCTGAGTGACTATGTTTCCATCAATAGGGATGAACAAAGGGAAGAGGTAAGGGGCGATGCAGGTGGAGACCAGCAGACAGAGTTGACTCTTAAGGAGGCTTATGCAGGAACTCTGCAGCCATGACCAGCTCTGAGGAAAATAACAAAAACAAAAAAACCTCATCACCACCGCAGTACTATACAAGACACAATGGCATGCGTAAAGGACGCTAGAAATCAAAACTACTCACCAGTTTTCTGCCTTCAGCTGCGTTCTTATAACTAGAGAAGCTGATCCAAGGACCAAAGACAACAGTGCCCACAAAGAGAACATAGCCCAGGAACTCAGCTGGGGAGGGTAGGCTGCCCACTGCTCCTCTGTCCAAATCAAAGGCCAGAGAGAGGGCCTTCATCGCCACCACCATCTGAGAGCCTGACAAAAAACACACACACACACACACACACACACACTTGTTTTAGTGTATTCGTGGGGAACTGTCATTGACATAATGCATTCCGTAGCCCCTTAACCTAACCCTAACCTAAACTAACCTGACACCCAAACAAAAACACACACACACACACACACACACACGCACAGACAAAATCACTGACTGGACATCAACCACTATCATGGTTGGACAATTTGTGAAAGTATGATTCATTATTTTTTAAGTTGTAATGACACACAGCATGGCTATTTGATCTTGACAAACTTTCATTCTGATGTTTCTAACACTGATGCTGCAAGATGTTTAGTAAATGCAAGTAAGTGGGAAACATATTTAACATGATCCTTTTTTTCACTTGAAGAAATATTAATAGGGTCCCTTTAATCATCCTGGTCAATCCTACTCGGTCCATGAAACCTGTTGTTTAATGTCTTCTGTGGCTCTGGAGGGAACTTTCTGTCTGAGAAGTCTGGAAGTCTGAGAAAAATAACTGTCATCAGGCTGTAAGGTCTAGTGTTTTTAGAGCCTGACTCATATTAGGCACTAGAACTAGGGACTTTTTTGAGCATACTTTATCGTGTGACTTTTACAGTGTGATCACACTACATACTATACTGAAAACATGCTTAGAATGTGTATGTAGTATGGAAATTGGAATTATGGCTAATAATGATTTTAGTTTGAATGTAGGTCTTTTCAGTTTATGAACAGCTTCATACATGCTACAGTATTTACTATTTTTCTGACACCAATTATTAGCCTGATTTCATTTCCATCTAGCTCGTATGACCATTAAATATTGCATTACAGTACTAAATATTGTATTACAGAATTTACATGTTTTACAGTGAATGCCAGGTGCGCATTCCAGAGGTCTCTTTTAAACTTTTCCCAACACCCTGTGCTCAGATTATCAATGCATTCTCATGGTTTATTAACCAGTGTGCACAGATTTCCACATCTGTAGAAACTGGTATTTCAATGACTGATCAGACAATGAGAAGTCAATTGCATGAAGTCAAGAAAACAAAACTGCAAGATTAAACTTTGCCAAACAACAACTCAAGGGGCCTGATGAATGCTCTCAGCACATTCTTTGGTCAGATGAAACCAAAATAAAACTGTTTGGGGCAGCTGTGGCTCAGGTGGTAGAGCAGGTTGTCCACTGATCGCAGGGTTAGGTGTTCAATCCTTGGCTTCCCCTGTCTGGGTGCCTAAGTGTCCTTGGGCGAGACAGTGAACCCTGAATTGCCTCAGTTGTAAGTCACTATGGATTAAAGCGTCTGCCAAATGGGTAAAATGTAAATATAAATGGATCAGATGGGGTCCAGCATGTTTAATGTAGACCTGACCACGACTAACACAGTGACTGCATAGTGTCGACCATGAAACATGGAGGGGGGAGTGTGCTGATGTGGGGCTGCATCAGTGCAAATGGTGTAGGGGAGATGGCATTTATAGATGCACCTATGAATGCAAGACTGCTTATCCAAATACTAAATGAAAAGATGACTCCCAGTTTCAAGTTGCTTGGCAGGAGAGGAGTTTTCCAACAAGACAATGATCCCAAACACATTGCAAAAAAAATAAATCACACAAGACTTTTTAAAGAAAAAAAAAGTGAAAACTATGACCTGGCCAGGTGTGTCCCCTGACATGAACCCAGCAGAACAGAGGATCCCAAACAGAAGATTTTAAAGTGCAAGGTAGAGCAACGAACCCCCTTCAGCAAAGAGCAGCTGAAAAGAATTATCTGTGTTCTGTGAAGAACATCTCTCCACAAATTTGTGTTGAGACTGGTACCATCCATGCCCAGGAGGATGGAATCTGTCATCAGAAGAAAAACCGGAAATACGAAATATTTAAAAAATAAAAGGATGGACTCCCACTAATGAAGGGTGTAATGACTTTTGTTTCGATTGATTCTTTTATATGGACATTTGATTTTTGTTGAATTAGTCAAACTTTTCTGTTTTTCCAATGAATTGGCTTCATTCTTTTTGGGCTTTGGCTAAAAACAAATAAAATTGTATTAAATAGACAGGAATTGTAATTAATTATCATTTTAGTCATACTGACCAGGGGTGTAATCAGTTTTGTTGTGTACTGCATATATACAGTATATACTCTTGACACATGCAGTGAACTGCTGTAGTCAACAGTGCAATTTTCTTTTACCATATAACAGAGAAGCTTTATCCGAGATACAAAGTAATAGCTGTGGGAGAACTGCAGAACTGCAGAAAACATATTTAAAATAAGTAAGAGTAACTTGCAAGAAAAACCATCAATAAACAAAACTTACATGGCAGTATTTTAAGACCAAATGATGGAATATTTACCTCTTATTTTATGCCAGGTCAGCATGTCAATTAAATGCAACTCTCTGAAATGAAGAGGTAGAAAAATACTATTGTAAGACTTAAATTCTACACCAGAAACTAGAAGGTTTGCAGAACTACTTATGAAATTAATTAATGGGGAATTTGCATAAAATTACTGAGGAAATTGGGAAACTATACTCAAGAATCTGTAGATGTTGACTATACAATCATTCAACAAGCAATGCCATGGTAAGACTCCAGCACAAAGAATATCAACATTACTGCTAGCAGGCACACAGCCCCACCCACAACAAACAAACAACACATCCTAGTATATGGGTCATGATTTCCACAGTTACTGTGATGAAAGGTTTGTCACTATGGCTCGGTATTGATCCTCCAAAATGTTTGGTACCAACCAACTTGTGTACACAGGACACACATAGTTCCGGATTTAAATCAAGATTATGGCAATTTTACATGGTCTGTAATCAGCACCAAAAAGATGGGATATCACTGTTTTGATGTGGATAATAAATACTGAACAGAGCAATTATACACTGTAAGTAGCATATTAGAGTTTGGAACTCTATTGGTACATTCACACATACGGATACAAAGTAGTTGGCACTATCTCCCGCCTCATGAATCTGTAGTTCTGGGGGTGTGTTGAGCATGTAATTTACATACTCTGCTCCAAATAGACAGTTGTTTTCTGACATATCCATCACCATTAAACACCAATACTGTCTGTGATTTGTTTCAACATGTCGTTTTTCTGTTTTATGTCCCAGTAACTCATTAAATACATGTTGTAAAGAATTAAGAAATCCAGAGGCCATGATGATCAGCTTTACCTTTTGTTTTAAGTTCCTTCGCATAGTGGAGCGCACTGCGTCAGATGATATTTGTATTAATTTGAGTCTCTCTCAACTTTCCCCTGTAGTGTAGTTGGGTGCTTTTTGAGCTCTGCAGGGGCCAGAGGGCTGCTAAGCCAGGTCTCATTCACAATGAATAGCAGCGGTCACTGTCCCAGATTTTTTAATCCATATGTGTGAATGCATCGATAGTC
Organism: Xiphias gladius; assembly: GCF_016859285.1. NCBI lineage: Eukaryota > Metazoa > Chordata > Actinopteri > Istiophoriformes > Xiphiidae > Xiphias > Xiphias gladius. The sequence continues at coordinate 341,817 of NC_053417.1, read as the reverse complement.
ACCACTAGTTGGAGGTGCAAGTGCCATATTGCCACAATGGGCACTTGATTTTGTCTGTTTTCTGTTGAAAGCTGAAATAATCCATTTCCAGAAAATTGTGTTTTTGCAATGTTTTCTCACCCAATGAGGAGGTAGATGAGGATGACGGCTGAGAGGAAGAGGCCTCTGGTGCTGGAGTGTCGACTGAGCAGGAGAACAATGTAACAGAGTGCACTGAGCAACAGGACCCACAGCATGTGCAACTCAAAGAACAGGAAGAGGCTGTACATCCCAGCCAACACTGACACTACATGCTTCATAGTAGACACACCTCCTGAGGAACACAAGTAGGGAAACACTTTGAATTACAATCACATGTCCAATAGCCTCCAAAAACCTCTCACATCAAAATGGTTGACTTTATGTTGATTTTAGACAGATGTAATAAATATGTATGATATGGAAAATTAACTAACTAGTTTGAAAAGTCTTTTTCTCTATGTCATGGTCACTTTATGTGACATGGCAAAAAAGCATCAGAATACAGTCTTGGGTACGAATGGTGTTGAATTCAAGGAACATTATCTGGGTGTGTCAGTAAACAACATCGAAATTTGTTTCCAACCATGTAAATATCAAAAACAGTTAAGACAAGCCTTCCTGTTAGGGCTCATACTTGCTGATATACAGTTACTGTATTTCAGCTCACCCAGTCTGAAGCAAAGTCTGCAGATCAGGCAGAGCAGCAGCAGCCTCCAGACCTGCTGTAGGCCCTGACGGACTGTACTAAGACCACAGCTCTCAGCCAGCTGTTGCCAAACTGCCAGCCTGCTGGACATGTCCATCCTGCAGCACACACACACACACACACACACACACACACACACACACACACACACACACACACACACACACACAAACTATTATGAAATGCATTGCAGCTTTCATGACCGATAAAAATTACATGAAACAAAGTCAAATGGACAAATTAATTATTACATCTAAAGGACTATCTTGTCCAAAACTGCATGCCACTGTAGACACTTTTGCAAATAAGTGAACACAGTCTTTATGGCAATACTGAATTTACAGAATATTTGCATCAACGTGATAAAGTAAAATTGTTTCGAATTGGTCAGTTACTTTAGATTAGGGCTCCAACTAACAAATATTTCGAGTATTCATCAACTGCATGATTAACTTGCAATTTAACTGATTAATCATTTGGTCTTTTAAATTTCAGAAAATAGCTAAAGTGCCGATCACAATTTCCCATAGTCCGAGTTGACATCTTGTTTTGTACGACCAATATTCCAAAACACAAATATCTTCAGTTTACAAAAATATAAAAATGATAAAGGAAACAAATCCTGATGGAACTTAACAATTAGTTAATGACAATTATCATATATTAACTTGTGTAATCTCTGCACACTCGTGTTACTTTTAGGCCTACTACCTTGCTATGCATTTTACCCAGCGATAATTAACTTCTAACTAACTAGCGTTGGTCAATTACGAAACTTTAACTAAACTAACTTTAACTTTTCGAACTTTGTAAAGAATCCAACATAGACTGAGGTACGTAACATTACCCAATTTAGCCTTCGATGTGTTCAGAAATTTCGCTTGCTAACTTTACCGTTTACTTATGTAATTATTCGTGGTTTAGTGGACATCAGCTCGCGTTAGTTCTGCAAAACAAACCAAAGTAGTGCTGTGAATGTGGCAGAGCCTGTCGTTCCCGGTTAAACTGAACGGCACCAAGCTAATGCTAAGCAACACTGTGTTTAAATACTAAGCTAGCTAAGAAGCTAACCTGAGTTGTGGAAGAGCGGAGCAGGCGGGAGGTCTAGACCTGATAAAGTAACTGTGAACCCCCCCCCACCCCACCCCCCGGCACGCACGTACGCACGCACACGCACGCACGCACGCACACACACACTCGGCAATTCTTCTTCTTCTTCTTCTTCTTCATCCTCTTCTTCTTCTTCTTCTTCTTCTGCTGCTTCTTCTTCTTCTTTTCTGGTGGTTGAAAAACAACCTCATTGGTGCATTACCACAACCAGCTGGACTGAAGTGTTAAACAGCAAGAAAAGCTGACTGCTTTTAATCATATCTTTCCATGGAGACCCAAGGCTGGGCAAAGCCGCCAACTGTGTAAGGGCCTCAAAAGACCTAAAAACCATTGGTTTACTCTATATAATTTCTGTCAACATATAGTGTTCATAATTTGAGAAACTAGTATCAGTGCATTGTTGGTGTGTGGGTCAATAGGGGCCCAGCAACAAAATGTTCTCCCGGTCCCGTAGGAGGTTAATGTGGACATAAAAACCCTTTGGTGAAAGGTTTTTACTGTATGTTTTGTATCGCTCAGTGTATTTATATATTTGTGCTGCTCAGTGTGCCCTCTGCAATACAACATGTTATCATGTAATGACATTTTTATGTTACGCTAAGTTACGTTACATGATATGATGTGATGTTACGTTAATGAGAAATCATGTAATGGGATGTGATGTAACTTCTACTCATAGCTTTTAATTCTACTGCAACCATAACAGTGCTACTCACTATTGCAAGTGCCATGTTTATTCCAATGCTTAAAAAACTGTTAATGCTACTACTGATACACGGTGTGTGTGTGGTGTGTAGTTGTTAGTGTTGTCTCCTCATGGGTCCTGGGTTCAAATTATGACCTAGTCTGACTGGAGAGTCAATGTCATGCCCTCAGGCTGGGGTTGGTTTTCTCCAGGCTTTCTCATCTCAAAAGATATGTACCGCTAGCTGAGATAGCTTAAATACAGAGGCAACACTGTATTTCTCCATCAGAATCTCTAATTACACAACACTGAGTACTGATATATTCATACAATCATTACATGCTGATGTGTGTGTGTGTGTGTGTGTGTGTGTGTGTGTGTGTGTGTGTGTGTGTGTGTGTGTGTGTGTGTGTGTGTGTGTGTGAGAGAGCGAGAGAGAGGATAGGGTATTATCAGCATAACCATCTTAAGTGGTTTCAAGAGCTGAGATGAGCAACATATGCTGCCCATCACAAACTGGGTGGGTAAGTTTTCATCTAAGTAACTAACATATATGAAGACGTGACTGAATAACTGATATTCAGTTCATCTTGACCACTAAGATACAAAAGAACTTTATTCATCATTAATTCAATGTTTTTGCCAAAGATGCTTGCTTATAAGCAATTAAGAGAACTGTACAGAAAAGTGTATATGTTATCATATGACAATCTTATTATATAAACTGTACAAATGTTGCATCAATATTACAAATCTTTAGATATAAGGTAATTATCTTCATATTTGAAAAATGTTTGTTAACAACAGACACTTTTCCTTTGTTTTCCCTTGTTCTTTAATATTGAGAGTTTTTTGTTTTGGTTTTGTATGTGTGTGTGTTTGTTTGATTGTCTGTTTGTTTTGTTGTTTTGTTTGTTTTTGGGCAACTATCAGCTGTTCTTATTGGCTGATCTGGGACATCGAACAAAGCTGTGCTATCTGACTGGATGTTCTGGAGGGCAGCAAGGAACTGTACTCTGACTGGCTGATGAGTTTGTTACAGAGCTGTATGGATGAAAATGACCAATAATGTATACAGTACCTGTTCGTTCATGTAGTTACCAGCTTGTATATAGTAACGTGAAATACTACTTCTACAACTAGCAGCATTACGAGTAACCTGTTACTTCTATTAGTACTTCCACTACTTGTGCAACTATAGCCTACTCAGCTGGTATTAAGTTACTTGGTATTTTACTTCATGAGTGTGTTGGGTGAGGTTTTCCTCCTCCATACCCCGTCCTCCAGCTGCTTGGCGGCATAGTTAAGTATTGACACCGCCTCCAGCAGCCAACGGACCAGGAGGAGCGCCAGTCCGGCCCCGGCAGGGCGGTCCTTACATGATCCGCAGCCGGCTGCAGGTCTCCTGTGTTCCTGTAGGAGGCAGTGCAGCGGAGCTTCTGTCCATGGTGCTGAAGATTCGGCTGGCACTGTCCGGGGTGCTGAACAGCTCAGGGGTGTTGGGTTCAGTCTGACGCTGCTGTCACTCTAGCTCAGTCCCTCTTGCTGTAATCTTGTCGTGTATTGTGGTTTTAGTCACTGTAGTGTGTTACAGCGAACTCTGTCTGCCAGCCCGGAGATGTCGGAGCGGAGGGGGAGGGGAGGGCTGTAGTCTGAGTGTAAGGTAAGGCTTTATGTCTCTGACAAAGAGCATGGAGCGCCCTTACTTGTCGGTATTTTCTTAGGCCTTGGCTGCAGGCCTTAGAGCGGATTTCACACCGAGCAGGGACGACGTGATGTAGCGATAAGGTAGCCCATCGCGGATGTCAGCATGCTTTCTGGTGGTTTTTCTTTCGTGGAGAATAATTTAAGCTCGGTCCGAATGTGCAGACGGTCAGGATATTAACCCGATTAATATTATGGGTCGTTATTTCCGGCCCCTACAATGGCGGCCTGGTGTCGATACAGTCAGGTTTATGAAAAGCGTAAACCGCTAAACGCTGTTTACGGTGGCTTTTATAGATTTGGTGTTTTGTCAGTGTGCCAGTTTAGAAGAGGAGAAAGGCCTCGTCCTTGTTAAATGCCCGGCCTACATCCCTGCAGTCACCAAGAAGCCTATTACTCTGTACTTGATACTCGCAGTTTGTTTTTTGTGAAAATGTTCTACCTGGTGAAATGTAGTAGCAGTCAATACACATGTAAACTGATGTCATGCTGAGTCTTACTGATGCCATGGCATCCCAGCAGACATAAAGTCACTAAACCTTTTCTGGCCCGTGACCCTGTTCGACGATTCCCAAACTGCCATGACCATGCTGTCTGCTGTCCTTACAGCATACCTCCAAGAACATAGAGAAATCTCCACATGGAATATATTAAGATAATGTACTTCTAAGTTATGTATGTTTCTTGTGATTATTTTTTGTATGTTTCATTTTTAAGTATTTTTCATTAAAATATTGTTTGTGAGTTTTTATATAATATTTAATTATATGTTGTATTATGGTCTTAAATTCTCGGTTAGGCCCCTAAACTAATAGAAAAACACTTTCCACATAGTATGTCAGTACCATATATATTCTGTAGCTGTTTGTTGTAATCCTTCATAGCAGGGCCATAGCCAGGATGAGTATAGGTCCCTCCAATGCTTCCTTAATACTTTTTTCTCCAGAAAAGTAATATTTCCACATATAATCACCAAGGTTGTGTCTTGCCAGCTTCTTAGCAGTAGGTGTATTGGGCTTATAAAGGTAGTCTATTTATTTCATATTTTACTTCCATAAACGTTTGGGGTCTTGCAAGAGACAGTTTTAAAAAATGTTCAAAATGGAAGTAGAAGAGGCAGAGATAGCCTGACTTTTAGTCCCTAGTATGAGTCAAGCCCCAAAAACGCAGGCTCCTTCATTTCCCACAATGCAACCAATCATAAGATTCTCGATGCCTGGCAAATGCCCACATCTTTCATTCGCTCCCAGTTGGTAATGCAGACTTTCTTTTGTAATAAATGTTATAATAAATGTCCATGTTGAGGTAACCCTGATGAAATAACTACAACATGATCAGGGTTATTCTGTCAGACTACATAAAGGTTCTCCACAGCCGCAGAAGATATTATGCTATTGTATTCATAGATTGAATAGTTCTAAACATAACAAGTAAGCTATTTTGCATTCAATCATTGGATTTGTCCTCAGAACATTTTCATTTTTTCTAATAACTGTGTGAAAAAATCTTTTCTGTTAAAAGGGCTGTGATGTGTGTGTTTCATCAAACAGAAAATGAAATCAAAGGTCAGATACTGAGCCTGCAGTGGACCAGGGGAGAGCCAAGCAACCAGAGGACAAGCTTCAGCATCAAAGTACTCTGTCTATCTGTCTATCTATCTATCTATCTATCTCTCTCTCTATCACCAGTGCTGCACCTCATCACTTATGAATCTTGCTCATGTTCCTCTGATATTCAGATGAGCCAAGACATTACAGAGACACGAACACGAACCCGCTCCAAAGGCATACGGGGTCAGTATAGACATCAACACACACACACACACACACACACACACACACACACACACACACACACACACACACACACACACACACACAGAAGCACACACACACACACACACACACACACACACACACACACACACACACACACACACACACACAAGCACACACACACACACACACACAGACACACACATCAGATTGGAAAAATTAGCTGTAGAACACACTCACCTCCCATACATGATATCTTGCCATCACAACCAACTAGTTGGAATATTACCTGGTCCCAATTTAGCTGTGTGACAGATTCCTTTGTGGTAAAAATTAAAATTTCAAAATTTCAAATTAAAACTATATTTTGACAAAGGACCTCTAACGGCCCTTATCATTTCAGTTGCAGTTGTGGCTTTGTTGCACATTACCAAACAAATTTGAATTTTGGCAACCTTATAATCTTTTTGGGTCTCTGGAATTCTGGTGCCTCAGATTATTTGGGATCTTTGCGTGGTTGGTAACCCAACCATGCTTAAAAGTTTGTTGCACACACCTCATGGAGACACAATGGAACATTTATGATGTATGTACAAGGAGGTGCAATGAGTAAATATTTTTTCCCACAAAATTAAAAGTATTGTTGCCTTTTTACACTTATACCTCTCATATGACTTTTATTTTTACATCTAATGATTCTCCTGCTGCTGGACTCTCAGTGTCGTCAGAACTTGTGGGACAAGAAATGAAGCAGGAGTTCAGGTAATCTTATAATTCAACAGAAGACTGTCAGTATGTATAAAATGTGTCTTCTTTGTATTAAGTGTGTATTTGTCTTGCTGCGTGTCAGTAGCAGCTGTCCCACCCCTGGATGTGACGGCAAAGGCCATGTTAGTGGAAGATACTCACGACATAGAAGGTAGGATTCATACTGTATTTCATCAAACTTTCTGCATTACAGATAGTTAGCCAGTGTAGCATGCTTCATGCTATGTCACTTAGAAAAAGCCAACAGACTCAATAATTAGACAGAGAAAAGACAATCAATAGTACAAACAGATATAGGTGGCTGTTTTATTTTTCATTACATATTTTTAAATAATTTCATATAAAACCAAGTATGATAGTTGAAAGGATCTTTCCCAAACTGTTGCCATGAAGTTAGAAATACCCTACTGTGAAAAATATCATTGTATGGTGGGCCATTAAGTTTTCCCTAAGGATGGATGTATGTTTTCTACACTGTAAAACCCGTCAGGGCACATGTGATTTTTGATTTTGGCTATATAGATAAAAGACTCCCCTTTACTGGAACTGAAACAGCCCAAGAATGAAAGTTCACTTGACTTTTTGGCATGTAGTGTAATGATACATAAACATACAACAACATAAACATACTTTAGGCTATATATAATAAAAGCGTCCTAATTCTTCATATACAACAGTTTTAATGTGAGTGTGGGGGATATAACTAAATTATTTGAGGTTATGTAGTTGATAAACTGTCAACAATCAGAATTTCAGTAAAACCAATATTTCATATAGGCTTTAATGACAGAAATTGAATGGTAATGATGCAGAGTAAAATTGCACATTAATTAATTCATATAAAGAAAAAATAACTGGTAAAATCCTTGTCACAAAACAGCAGAGGTCATGTGTTAATAATCTCACATGGTGTGAAACAAAAGTTTTGTTTATGTATAAATTTGTCTTAAAATATGGTAAAATCTTCAACTAAGTTACAGTTATGTAAAGAAACAATCTATTTTAACTAACACACAAATCATTGTATTATTCTTGTCCCTACTGAATACCACATTCAAACATTCACAGTGTAGGTTGAAAAAACTATGTGAATCCCTCAGGTAATATCAACAAAAGTAAAACTGGAGTCTTGTCAATGAAACCAGATTGGAGGTGTGGGCTAGAGCTACTTTGACTTATAAAAAAACACTCAAACATTTTGAGTTTACTGTTCACAAGAGGTCTCTGCTAATGTGAACCAGGCCTCACAAAACTATAAATGGAGATGATTTAGTTCTGTGGCTACTCTCCTTAGAAGTGGACACCCAGCTAAGATGACTCCAAAGGCACAACACAGAAGGGTCAATGAGGTGAAGAAAGAAGCCCAGAGCAACAGCTAAAGGCTTAAAGGGATCACTGGAGCTGGTTAAAATCTCTGATCATGAGTCTGCCATACACAGATCATGGACCATGGTGTCAATTGTGGATCATGGTGGAAGCTGCTGCTCTCCAAAAAAACATCACAGTGTGCCTGAAGTTTGCCAAAGAGCACAGTGGCACACGACAGTGTTACTGGGAAAATGTTTTGTAGACTGATGAAACTAAGGTTAAATTGTTTGGGAAGAACACACAGCACTACATATGGTGAAAAAAGGACACTGCATTCCTACATGAAAACATCATCCAAACAGTGAAGTATGGTCGAGGGAGCATCATGATTAGGAGCTGCTGAGCTGCCTCTGGACCTGGACAGCTCACCATTATCGAGGGGGAAATGAATTCCCAGGTTTATTAAGGTGTGTTACAGGATAATGTCAGGGTGGCTGTCTGCCAGCTGAAGCTCAGTAGAAATCGGGTGATGCAGCAGGACAATGACTCTGAGCACTGAAGTAAATCTACTACAGAATGCCTTCAAAGGCCAGTCAGAGCCCAGCACTTAATCCAATAGAAATGGTGTGGATTGATCTCAGAGAGCTGTTCACACCAGACAACCTAAGAAGCTGAAACACTTCTGTGGGAAGAAAGGTCCAACATTCCTCCTGAACGATGTGCAGGTCTGATACACAGCTACTGGAAGAGCTTGTTTTCAGGTTATTGGTTCCAATGGGAAGGTCGACCAGTTATTAAATCCAAAGTTTCACTTGCTTTTTCCACCAGCACTGTGAAACTTTAATGGTGTGTTCAATAAAGAGGCAGATTATAACTATTTGTGTGATATCAGCTTAAACACAATGTGTTTGTCTATATTCGTGACTTAGATGACGAACAGGTCAGATCAGGTCATTCCAAAGGGTTCACACTTTGTCTTGCCAATGCATATAGTCCTACTAGCCGTATCTACAAGCTGCATTATTCGTTACATGTCACAATGTAAAAGTGTTGGGTAAAACAACAGCAAACTAACAATTGTGCTGTTTAATGTTAGCATGTTGGATGTTAGCATGTTGTGAGTTGGATGTTTTTGACACATACCCACCCTGTTCTCCTCAGTGTACTGGGATGTCCCATTGTGAAAAAAAGGAAGCTAGAGGAGGCTGAGGCTGAGGAGAACCAGTCTGCTCCCAAGAGAAGGAACCAGTCTGCCAAACAGGCAGCAGATGATGGCTTCAATGCAGACAGTGATGCAGCAGATGAGGAGGAGGAGCAGAAAGAAGAGGAAGAAGAGGAAGAGGAAGAAGATGAGGAAGAGGAAGACCTCAAAGAAAAGAAAAAAAACAAAACAAAAAGCAGGCCAGAGTCCATACAAAGTGAGTGAAACCAAACCAGAAAAGTTAAAAGAAAAAAATCCATTACAGTACAGTACCAATGTGAAGACTTAACATTATTTACTTTAAATTACTGCTAGATGCAATTAAGAAAGAATGAAAACAATCAAATTATTCACTAAAAAGCTAAGATTACAGAAACGTATGTATAAATACATTTGTGTAGCAGAACATTTTTTTGTGTCAGCAAAAACAGAATTCTAAGATAGTCTGAAACCCATCAGCTGAGGGTGAAAATAAAATAATGACTACATTTTTATGGTTTTCAACAAGACTGAGTCTACAGCCATGCTAGCAGCTCTGTGAGGCTGAACATTGGAACAATAAGATCGGTGCCTTGAGCTAAATGTTTACGAATGTTAACATGCTAACATTGACAATGTTAACATACTTATGTTAGCAGGTAATGTTTACGTTGGCCACAATAATAGTTTAGAGTGTTATTATAGTTTAGCATGTTAGCATGCTAACGTTAGCCAATTGGCACTAAACAGCACAGCTGAGACTGAATGGAATCATTATTTTTGTAGGTAATTGTTCTCAAACCAAAGTATTACACACATTTTAATTTTGACCTGATGATGGTGCTAGATGAAAAGTCAGAGGATCACTAAATCATCACCAGGAAGTAGGTGTAGCATACAAAAGGAGCCTGTTGAAAGCTGAGATACATCATTTCTAAAATTCACAATAGCAGTCAGTTTACAACACCCAGCCAGTTAGAGAATTGAGTGCTTCTCATTATAATAATAAGCTGGATAGTAGCACTAACAAATCCGTCCCACCTCATAGCTAATATAAGGAATTTTTAAAGGTAACCCACATTATGTGGATTCATGGAAATTAGCTTGGTACTCAAATACAGACCCAAAGCCTCATACATAAAAACACAGGTATGCGGATGCTTTCTAGATGTCTGTGATGACCATCCAACTTCTTCATATAACTCACAGTGGTAAGTTCCATCTTGAGTCCAATCAACCAACCCACACGGAATGGATTATTATGTGAATATGAAATATATTGAGCTTTGTATTTGGCATCTGGGCTCTGACCTTGTCACTCCCCACAAAGAAACACAAACGTCAGCACAGCAGGGAGTGGGGAGTGACGATAATATACCCCCCCCTGCATACAGACTCAGGGGCTACAGGTGGATGGTAAGATGGAGGTGGGGCTTTTGAAATGTTATATGAATAGCAGCAGAGGGTGACAATGTAGTTTTCAGGTGAGCAGTATGGACGCAGTCACGGCAGCAAAAGAGTGACCAGAGGACTGACAGCTCAAGTACACCACCATTTTGAACAGGATGGTTTGGATATATGTTACAGGGAGAAGAGTATACCCTGGGGAGCATAGCAAGAGACTTGAATTAACTGCCTGGACTAGCTCACAGGTTTCACTTAATTAATGCTAAATCAGTCACAATGCATGTCTTGAGTTGTAAGTTACCATATAGAGATGACAAAGACAAGCCATTTGTGACAATGACAATGACATTCATTTATACTTTGAATCCACAGCAGACTGCTCACTGGTGACAACAGAGGACACAGAAACAGCAGTTTGTCCCCGAGCTGAAGATGATAAGAATGAAAGTGTCACCTCAGAGACTTGGAACGAAATTGAAAGTGAGAAAACTAGTGACGAAGAGAAGCCAGTAACACCGACTGATGATCATCAACAGGAGGAAACAGAGACAAAGGAGGAGGAGGTTCAGCCGATAACAAAGGATCAGCCATCAGAGCAACCTGAAGAAGAAATGGGTGTTACTGAGCTTCAACAGACAAAAGAAGAAGAGGAAGAAGAGGCAGAAGAAGAAAAAGAAGAAGAGCAGCAAGAAAGGCAAGAGAATATTGTAGAGGAGAGGGGTGTAAAAAGACAGATGATAAGCCAGGAAAACTCTGATCACCAGTACTCTAGTGGCGATTACAACCATCAGGCCAAAGAATCAACAGAGGAGCAGAGTAAAAGGGAGGAACAAGATGAGGAGGAGGCGGAGGAAGGAGTGGAAGAGGAAGATGGGAAGGAAGAAGGGGAGGGAGAAGAGAGGGATATAAACCAAGAGGTTGAAACTACTTACACTTTGAGTCCACACACTCAGGGATCCGAAGGAGAGGTGTCACTCAGGGAAGAAAAGGTCAGCACCCCTATGACTGAGGAAGAGGAGGAGGATGAAGAGCAGGAGGAGGAGAGAGAGGAAGAGGAGGATGAGAGCCAGGGGAAGGAAGCAGGTGAGGTGGTGGAGGAGGAAGAGGAAGACCAAGACTCCAACAAAGCCTCTCCGACTACAGTGGTTATAGAAGTTCACTCTGAAGAGGATGATGACGAGGAGGAGGAGGAGGAGGAAGAGGAGGAGGAAGAAGACGAGGAGGAAGAGGAGGAAGGAGAGGAGCAGGATCGTGTCTCAGAAGGTTCAGGAATCACAGATGACTCAGACAACTGGGATATGACTCGAGGGAACCTGGGCCTGCTGGAGCAGGCCATTGCCCTGAAGGCGGAAGAGGTGAAAGGGGGTCAGGAGGCCCGGAGCTCCCCAGAATACCAACCATACAGCACCTCCAGCAAGAGTTCTGAGCCTGCTACTGTAGTCCGCCGCACTGCTCACTACAGCAAAGGTACACTCACTGTACACTACAACCATATATAGACAGTTTGTAGTACTGAATATGGTTCTATTAAGAATATTATTAAAGATTTCTATGTTTGATAAAGGCCATATATTATATTAGCTTAAAGCATTATATCCATCACCAAAATCAATTTATTTTGTGTATATTTGCTGATTCTATTTTGATGCAACTCCTAAGACCAATAAGACGATACTTGACACCCAGGGCCATGGCCAGGATTTTAGTCCCCAGTCCTCCAGAAAAATTTGATCACATTGTTACTGTTCAGTGATAGTGTCTATAAATTTTGTTTCCAAATATGCCCCTCTCTATAAAGGGTTCAGTTGGTGTATTTGGCCTTAGAAGTAGCAGAATTTTCTCACCCCTTAAAGGAATACATTATGTGTTTATCTTACACATATAAAAAACCCAATTTGTTGTTTTTCGCTGCACAGTAGGAGTGGGACAATGTGTTTTTCTCTCAGTGTGATTTTATTTAATGTTTATTTGTATAAGGATAAGTATATAGTTTGAACCAATGCCACAAACCACAGCATTTATAGATTAAGCTAATTTGCAATGCCCATCCTTTGATGGGCCTTTTAAATACATAGAACTCAACAAAGAAATACATTTGGGACAGCACAAAACACACAACTCAACAACATACAATAAAGCACAAAACACACAACTCAACAATATATACATATATTAAAGCACAAAGCACAAACAAGAAAATACATAAAAAACAGCAAAAGCCACAAGCAAAGCACAAAACACAAACTATGATACAATAAATACCATAAAATGACAAGCAACAGATCACTCATGACCACATGATTGCCCCCCCTTTAAAATCTGTTCAAATTTGAGTGTAAAATGATCCCATTCATGATCCATTTTGAGTTCTGTGAGTTCCACATGTAGATGTTGACAGAAAAAGCTGTTTGTCCAAATGAGGATTTACAAAAGGGCTCCTTACAAGAGTTTATTGATTCATCATTCGATTATGATTCGATTCAATCATAATATAATTAAAAGTTTAATGACAACAATTTATAACTGCAGAGTACTTGTGCTTTACTCCTCTTTTTCCCTTTTCTGACACTGGTTTGATTGGCTTTTATGAGACAATAAATGCAGCAAAGTAAATATAATATTTCTCAAATGTATGACATCTTCTAATAATTAAAAAAATTAAATAATGGTAAAACAATAAATTCTCAATAAAATTAGATTAAAGGTATATAATCTGTAATTAAAATAGAATCTAAAACGAGAAACAATTAGTCTAAACCTAATTTTCAAATATAGCTGCCAGTTACTACTGTACATGTAAACTAATTCAGTGCAGTGTCAGCAAAATAGCTGTGCTGAACACTTGAACGATCAACTCACTTAAAAAAAACTGACAATGTCCAACCAGCAATTTCCAAAATTCAATGTTATATTTGTCAGCACAGTAATGTTGTGATATGGCCTGTCTAGCTCCCATTACACTCACTAAACAACAATTAGTCTAAACCCCATTTTCAAATATAGCTGCCAGTTAATACTGTACATGCAAACTGATCCAGTGCAGTGTCAGCAAAATAGCTGTGCTGAACACATGAACGATCAGCTCACTTAAAAAACTGTCAATGTCCAACCAGCAATTTCCATATTTCATGTGTTATTTGTCACCACAGTAATGTTGTGATATGGCCTGTCTAGCTCCCATTACACTCATTAAACATCTTAGTACATTAACCGTCTTTGATAATAAAAAATATCAGTATCCATACCAATATTGTAATTATGGGCCTGTTGTTACTTTGTAATAGGCCAGAACCACATTTTGTGGTAACAACCACTCCTTGTCCTAATTACTGTTGTGCTTTAATTAATCATCACTGTCATCTAACTCACACCCTCCTCTATTCAGAGAAGAAGGAAGTGAAGTGTCCTACCCCAGGGTGTGATGGGACAGGTCATGTGACTGGGTTGTACCCTCACCATCGCAGTCTATCTGGATGTCCTCACAAAGACCGAATCCCTCCGGAGAGTGAGTACACATTATTTTTCATAGACCATAGACCACCAGTAGAAAAATCTGACACTCCTGATGCATGTTCAGTCACTGTCATAATAAAAGCAGATGTTACTCACCTAAAACCCAACTCTTAGACTTCTCTATTGTAACATACAGACCATTTTTATTGAGATATTTAACAGTGTGGGGGCTTTGAGAGTAAAGGCCTAATTATATTTTGTTTCTGTTATTACTATTATCACTACCAGCATTATTATTACTAGTACTACCACTACTACTTCCTTCTGTTATAGAAAAAACTACTAATACTACTATTTATATTGCTATTACTACTTTTTCATCTATTTTGTGTGTTGCACAACTACTCTTATTATTAATGCTAGTGATGTGAAACCATTTACAGCAAACTAAACAGACTGATCTGAGTTTATGTCCACTGTGTGTCTGTAGTCCTGGCCATGCATGAGAACGTCTTGAAGTGTCCAACTCCTGGCTGCACAGGCCAAGGTCATGTCAACAGCAACCGCAACACACACCGCAGGTTAATAAAACACCCAAGGACACACCTAGGAGATACACACACACACACACACACACACACACATATAGTGGCCAGTGAGCATACTGTATGAAATGTTTACAATCATCTTGCATACAGAATTAGGGATTTGTAAAAAAGTTCCTATTTTAAATTTTGAGATTATTATGAGGATTTTTCAGATTTCAGAAATCTATGCATGTCATAAACATCAGTGTTAATATATTGTCTACAGTCTGGCAACATTTCAGTTTTCAATAATGGTCTAAACATAGATTTTGGAGGCCTTTGGAGTCAAATTCTAGAATATGATCAAAAGTAAAGATACTGCACAAAATATTGAGTGAAACCTAAAGAAAAAAAACCTCATCTAATACTGCTAACACATACTAACACTGTCTTTAGAGGGCTTATCAATAATTCAAACCCCTGTCTGGGTGTTAAATGTTGACCTATTCATGAGAGTTTCATTGCATTAAATGCAAACATTTGGATATGTCTCCCCTGTCAGTCTGTCTGGCTGCCCCATTGCAGCAGCAGCTAAACTGAACAAGAACCAGGACAAGCAGGTTCATTTACAGGCTTCAACCAGTGAACCCTCTTCCAACTCTGACAGAGTGCTCAGGTAAGACATGCATCTATGTGTTTTTTTATTTGTTTGTTTTGTTTTTTTCAATTCTGTTTTTTTAATGCATAGATACATACAGCTATTTCAATGTTACTGCAGGGATAAAACATAACTAATGACTTTTCCTCCAGGCCCATGTGTTTTGTGAAACAGCTGGAGATCCCTCAGTATGGCAGCTACCGGCCTAACACAGTAACCACCACGCCTCGAGCTAACCTGGCCAAGGAGCTGGAGAAATACTCCAAGGTGTCTTTTGACTATGCAAGCTTTGATGTCCAGGTGTTTGGAAAGCGTATGCTCATTCCAAAGACACCCAGCACCAGTGAAACATCACCCAAAGCCTTCAAATGTAAGACCCACACACTTCACCTTAAGGCTCCACCTCTACATTTTATTTTGACATGACGTGGTAAAATGCCAAATCAAGGGTAACTCTGGAAAAACAGGTAGAGATTAACTTTGAATTGCACTGGATTTTTTAGCCTTTAACACAAACTCTATAAATACAGTGCTGTCTATGATGTATATTACTGTGTGGGACACATTTGTCATTTGTATTTTGCAAGACTCTTGGATAGCTGGCCAAATGTAGAGGCTGTTACATCACAGTACATCCACATTCAAGCCCAAATGCTTTTGGATTCTTGAGACCTATAAAATATATAAGATATAAAATATCTTAATATCATGTTCTGTATCTGCCAATATTCATTTTTTATTATATTCAGTATTCATTGTCTCAAACTACTTAATTCAAATTCATACTAAAATTATAATTTGTGTGCATGAATTAACTGAACATAAATTTAAACTATAGTGAACATTTTGAGAGAAAGATAACACAACTTTGTTCATCAGGCAGTAGGCAAATGTATATCCTCGTATCCTCCTCTTCTTCCTCTTCATTGTTTAAATAGATTGATAAAGTCCTTAGCATATTTTACTATTACATATTATCGTCATATCAAAGTTTTCACAGTTCACAGTCTTTCTCAAGATGGAAAAACCCAATTTCTAACAAAAAAAAAAAGGAAAACAAAAAAAAGAGACCATAAACATTTTTTAGAAGCAAAACAGGTAAATGAAATCCTGGACAGACACCCTAAAAAATACATCATAAAAGACAACTTCAAAGAATGAAGAAGACTGATTAGATCTTCAGGCCATGGACATTCTAAGTAGATCTCATGCATGGATAGCTTAAATTTGTAAGGAAAGATGTGAATATACTTAAGATTTAAACAATATAGAACCTTAAATATATCGTAGAATATCAACAATTTGTTTAATGCTATGTTGTAATAATTCATATGCACAAATTATTGTAATTTGAGAGCACAAATAAGTAATTCTTGTGGATTTTAATGGGAGAGCAAGAATTATTTATTTGTGTGCATTAATAATTCATTTGAGAGCCTGATTTATTAATTTGTGCACACAAATTAGTTTTTGTTTTCTCCACCTATCAGGCTCCTTTCATTACTGTGTGGTTTTCTTCCAACACATACAATAATGCATGATTCCTTTGGTACAAGGCAACCTGATATTACTGTAACTACCAGCAGCAGCTATGTTAACCACATTTAGCTATAATATTGCACACATATAGTGTTAGGCTCCATAGCAGTCTGCTCTCTTATTCTTGTTCGGGCAAATTCACTCTACTCTACTCCCACACAGCTAAATCATTCCCTAAGGCCTCCTCCCCAAGTCACAGTGTGTCTGGAGGATTTTCTAAGAGCGCCTCATCCTCCACTGGTTATGACTATAGCCAAGATGCAGAGGCAGCCCACATGGCAGCAACAGCCATTCTCAACCTCTCCACCCGCTGCTGGGAAAGACCGGAGACTCTCAGCACCAAGCCCAGGGAGCCGTGCACCAAGGTACACAGATTCTTCATGGGACTTACTTAGATTAGTTCAATGATGCACAATTCACAGCACTCTCATGTTCTCCGTATATGAACTTTGTAGGAGTCTGACATTGAAGTGGATGAAAATGGCACTTTGGACCTCAGTATGAAGAAGACCAAGAGGGAGGGCATGCAGTCTCCAGAGCCTTCTTCCTGCTCGTCTTCATCCTCTCAACACATCGGAGCCACCTTGTCTCAGGGCCACACTCAGACAGAGTGGGAGGGGCCACTGGACTTTACCAAATCAAGTGGAGTCAAAGAGGAGGACCATGAAGAGGTACTGTACACATCCAGGAGAGCTGTGCCAGAGTCATACACGGTGTTGCTTACCTGTGGGTAAGGATTTATACGAACTTTGTGTGGGTTACCTATGTTTTTATCTTTCCTCAGGTTGAGTATACGGCTCCCTCATACACCTCATCTGATTGTGAGGAAGAGAACCAGGAGAACCTGGAGGACAGGAAGTACCCTGGTGAGGTCACCACCACCAGCTTCAAGGTCAAGTTTCAGCCCAAAGATAGCAAAAAAGAGGTTCTTGTGTAAGTCACAATTTTGAACATACCTCCATTTAAAACTTTTATGCGAAGGGACAAACGCTCCACCTTTTATTTCATTGTAGCTTGTATTAAATGATAACCATAATATACTTTCTGTAGATAAAATGTCTGAAACATTGATATAAAAAGATTTGGTCAAAGGGTCTGAAGCCTATTTAGAGTTCAGGTGGGACAAGCGTCTGCCACCACAGATGCCTGTGAAACACCTGCCAGTCATACAGTCAAACAATTAAGCAAACATACCCCAACAAGTATTTCTCTATAAACCTCATGCTGGGTTAATGTCATATGAGAGTTACTGTGAATACCAGGTTTAACTTGTAAATAGCATTCACGTCAATGTCCAAGTGACAGTTACAACTGGGAAATTTATCTAACTGTATATCTGACTTGGCACTTAATAATATGGGAGCGCCTAAAGAGACGACCAAATATGGACATGTCAGCATAAGTCCTTTATCCTATGTAATTAAACCAACCATACAGTGTTATACTTTCAATGTACTGTATTTTTAACCCGTACACAACCAACTCTGCAGTCATACAACCAACTTGAGTTGTTATGTCATATGCATGTGAAAAATATAGGAAACTTTCCCAACTCTAACATCCATTTCATAAGACCTGAACACATCATTAAGTTCAGAGACACCACTCTGACACACTGGAACAAGTAAAATTCAACATCAAAAGCCTAAACTCTTGCAAAAGAAGTCTAAAATGATACTGTAGTATTTTTTCTGGCATGTCAGTATAAGCACCATGTCCAAAGGCAATGGACTGATCTATGAGTGTGTGGCCCTAGATGTCCCACCCCAGGCTGTGATGGCAGTGGACACATTACCGGCAACTACGCATCACATCGGAGGTAAGACCTGCACTCTGACTTGGAAATGACGAGATAAGTATTTTTGCTATATTAATCTATGATGCAGTAGCACTAAGAGGTGATTTGTTGAAGTTGAAGTATGTTTTCATTTTGGCCTCTGCTCCTAACATTGATTCTGACCAGAATCGTTTTTTAGGGAGAGGTGGGAGGAGAGTGACTTGTAAAGTTGACAGCAATTTTCCAATTTGAGTAGATAGTCCTGCCACGTTAGATTTCTGTCCACTTCTGGTCTTTCAGTACCCCCACTTTCTAGCGAATGTAAGTACGGTAGTTATGTAAGCTTACTTACTGTCATATTGGATCATAACGGGTCCATTTTCTGTAATGCTTTAGATGGCAGCCCATTCAAGTCAAAGGGAAAATGGTCTCAGACTTTTGGAGCTCACTTTATATGTAAATTGTTACCCTCTTATTCCCTGACTTTAAAAGGTTAGGGTGTGTTATTCCCTAACCTTTTGAAGTCAGGGAATATGGAGATAACAACTTTGTGTATCAGATGGATCTAGAAATAAATTACACTTTTTTTTTGGATTACTGAGTACCTATTTAATAATTAAAGTAGTATTATTACTGGGTAACAAGGCAGGAACAATGGAAATTATTTATATGATTATTTTTTGTAGAAATTGTTTGCAAAAAAATTACATTAGGAAATTGCAATGTAAAAAGTTTTTAAATATGGAGTATTTATTATTAATACAGTTTTAAAGTTTTCAATGTTTTTTTTTTTACTCTTCAGTTCTAATGAGGTGGCTAGTGTAACATCAGTACCTTCTCTGCCTCAGTGTATTTCTAACTTACCAATTAACTCCGGCACCTGGAGAAGGAACATTAGACACCCTCTTTGTTAGTGTAAGGCCCATCTGACCAGGAGAGATGCTAAGAATTTCCCACCTGTCATTAGAACTGAACAGGCCTTCCAGAACAAATCTTCAGTGGACTGTTTCATTTACACCTGATATTATTCTGTTTGGATGGCTGAGATGAGTCTACACGCACATGCACACGCACACGCACACACACACACACACACACACACACACACACACACACACACACACACACACACACACATATACTTGTACTTCTAGCTATGTGAGGACACACACTTACATAATGTATTCCCAAGCCGCTTACCCTAACCCTAACCTAAACCTGAATCTAACCTGAACCCTAAAACCAAATCTTAACCCCTCAAACAGCCCTTTGAACAGCCCTTACGGAGTGAGGACATTTTGGGAAAGTGAGGACATTTTGGCCAGTCCTCACTTTCCCAAAATGACCTCACTCCGTAAGGTCTATGACTCAAAGTGGTCCTCACAATGTGTAGCCATACAAGAGCACACACACACACACACACACACACACACACACACACACACACACACACACACACACACACACACATGTTCATCCTTCATTATTTTCCACTATTACACTACTATTGCTGTTCTTTAGAGAAAAGATAATAAAATAAGTCCTGTTCTACCGATATGTGTGCTGCCCAGCCCTGTCTTGGGTCTATAGTCCAGTTCAGGTTCTGGTTCTTTCCTTCACTCATACACAGACATCCTGTTGACAGTCTGGTTTTCTGACGGTCTCTCTCTAATGTATCTTTCAGTCTGTCAGGCTGTCCTCTTGCTGATAAATCACTTCGGACCCTCATGGCTGCCCACACAGCTGAACTAAAGTATGTCTGCTTTGTCCTGTCTCTCACCTCCAACATGTTCACTGACCACTCACACTTAACAGCTACAGCTCTGTCCCTGCTCTCCTGTAAACACTTACAATAGTCATAACTCACTGAATTTTCAACCCATTTTCCAGCAGTTTGGCTTGTTACAAATGCCAGACATGTATTTATGATACATGATACTTGGTTAAATAAAAAAATGCAGGTTTTCATACCAAAATACTTTGTAGATAGTAACAGTAATATTTCTATAATATAATATTTAAAATGAAGTTAACCAATGTAATTAGTTTCTAAGTATATTCTTTTTTATTGCTGGTTTATAAAATGGCTGCCACGATATAGTTTTGTTTATAATTATGGAAATAAATAAAGGGTTAATTAATAAAAAAGATATAATTACAACAAACACTAAGTTAAAAGATTACTATTATTATTTAATATCATTGTTGGCAGGCTGGCAGACTGGACCCCCCCCTCCCCAGCGGAAAAGCGGTATAGCTAATGGATGGATTGTTGGCAGGCTTGATATTGTGGAATATTCACAATATATTCTCACACATTTTTCATATTTTGCTCATATATATATATATATATATATATGCCTAATATTAGATCTTAAGCTTGTATGAAGATAGTCACTTTTTGGTTGCTTAAGAGAAGGATTAGTTATTATGATATATATATATATATATATATATATATATATATATAAATATAAATCGGCACATTCATAACAGTAAAATATATTGTAAAATAACTTTTCACTTGTGAAAGGTTATTCCCTGTTGCTTGGTTTTGGCATTTGTGTCATTATAACATCCAAAGGCAGCACCAAAGTCTGGGATTTTCTTTTATTTGAACTGGCCAGAACCCTGCTGCAATATGGCGGCAGTGAAGACACATCTCAAAAGCCGGATGTGACATTTACTTGTTCAGTATATACAGTATTAAGTGAGCAAAAAAAAAAAAAGAATGGTTTTGCCTGCTGTCCGCTATTAATGTAAGCCTGTAAAGTGAAAGAGTGTCTGTGTGCGTCTCAGGTGTCCAACTCCAGGTTGTGATGGATCAGGCCACATCACTGGAAACTATGCGTCACATAGAAGGTAGGAACTCTTCTCCTGTTCTGCCTGCTGCACCATCAGTTACTCTGTACTGATGGATGCTGTGATTCATTCTCGGTGTTCCTCTCTGCCAGTCTGTCTGGATGCCCTAGAGCCAAGAAAAGTGGGGTCAAATCAACCCCCACCAAGGATGACAAGGAAGACTCAGAGCTTTTGAGGTGAGCAACAATAGCTCAAAGGCAGATTCCCATCAAATATACTGAGTACATTTTTTTCTGAAGGTGAAAAATAATTTTTACCAGCTGTGACAGCGGGGCTGGTATTGCTTTCACCTTGTTAGTCTGTGGGTGTGTGTGTGTGGGCTATTTTCACTATATTCATGGGGTCTGAAAACCAAGAGCCCACTATACTGTTGGGGTCTGACAGCTTTGTGGGGACCAAAATGCTGGACACCACAATTTTAAATGGCTCTTTGAGGGGTAAGACTTAGTTTTGGGGTGAGGGTAAGGGGCTAGGGAATGCATTATGTCAATGGTGAGTCCCCACAAATATATTAAAACAAGAATGTGTGTGTTATCTTGGAAAAATGTAGTCCTGGAAACATCTACTGTAATGGGAACTACCAAAGAGGCAGTTTTGAGTATTTTGGCAAGTGTTTATGTGTTTGTCTGTGGATAGATAGTGCCATAACTGTGGAAGATGTAGTCACAAAACATTACAAGTTTTTAGTTGAGATAAAAATGAAGGATGATTTCGAACATAATTGTGGTCCATGCAAGGGCGGGGGCCATTGGCCCAGTTTCAATCATTCCCGTCCACTCTTAAGACATTAGGTAAATCTACAGACCATATTGCAATGGGATCACATTAGCCATGATGCCTGTTAATAATGTAGTAATGACTACTGAGAACTTAAGTAATAATGTAGTAATGACTACTGAATACTCATGTAATGATGTAGTATTGACTACTGAGTACTCGTTGGTCGGAACATCAACATGTTGATGGGACATGCGGCTGTTGTGATCCCATTGCAAGATGGTCTCTACTTAGTTTAATAATCATTTATCTACCCAACAGGGCAAAACTTTATTCTTAGCCCCACTACATAAAGCTTTAACTAAAGCGAAATGGAGCTTTTTATGGGTGCAGAATTTTGGATCCAATCCAAAATAAAATAATTTAAAAGGTCAATCTTACATTTTGATAAAAACTTAGTTTCATATAATCACACAAACTGTGATATGCTGAAGTTTCCTATAGTCTCTTTCAGTATATGACACAGACACAGGCTGTTCTGTGAATTTATTTTCAGACTGTAAATTCCCTATTCAGTAGTTATGCATTATTTTCATAGATACTGTAAATGGAGTAGGAAACAATGTAAAATATTCTGCAGAAAAATGGAAAATAGATTGAGGATATATTTGTACTACTGAGAAAATAGGAATTGTGTGCAGGTAAAAAATGAAGACTCAGTCAAAGTGAATGTGCGAGTAAAATAAGCGTATTTTTAATTAACTGATCTAAAATGTAAGGTTACTTGTGAAGCCTTTTTTACAGTCCATTTAAAATATGTCATTAACTTTTATATTTCTGTAATAAATCATAAATTTCAATCACCTAAGACATTTGATGTTCTGAAATTTGTCTTTTGTGTAACATTCTATGATGTTTAGAAGTGATTGAGAATAATAATTAAAATAGATTCCTGGTGATTTTTTCTTCATGTCTGCTCTCTATCCATCCATTCATTAACTATACTGCTTATCCTTTGAGACGGGCAGGAGCCAATCCTGGCTGACATTGAGTGAGAGACAGGGTAAACCCTGGACAAGTTGCTAGTCTATCACAGGGCATATAGAGACAAATAACCAGTCACACTCACATTCACACCTACATGCAATTTGGATTCATGTGTCTATCTTTTGCTAGCCGCTTGAGATCTCCATTTATGCTCTCCATCAGTGAGAGTCGAACCAGTATTTTCTACTTGTCTCCAGGTGTCCAGTTCCTGGCTGTGACAGTCTGGGCCACATCAGTGGGAAGTACGCCACTCACCGCAGTGCCTACGGTTGCCCACTGGCAGCACGCCGGCAGAAGGAAGGTCTTCTTAATGGCACTCCCTTCTCCTGGAAGGCTTTCAAGACCGAAGGCCCGACCTGTCCGACGCCAGGCTGTGATGGCTCTGGCCACGCTAATGGCAGCTTCCTGACACACCGCAGGTATCCCGATTATCTGAGAGTTTCAGCACACAGAGAGCAGTATTATCCCAAATACATCTTACAGTTTCATCTCAAAGTACAAGGATTTCAATCCACTGGAAAGCAGTTTCATAGGAGATTACATAGAGCAAATTACATAGGAGGTCAAGATGAGCTACTGGGCCCCCATAAACAATTCCCCCTGCCCAAGTTTGACTTGAAGCCCAGATAAATTTTATCATGGCATTTTTGCTTTAGTAGTGCATAATCTGTACAAGGCTGGAATTAAATAACCACAAATCATTTGCTGCAAAGTAAGCCCAGGAATCATTGGGACCCCTCAAATGTAGTTCTGGTCAAAGTTTTAAATCAGAGCCCAAGGATTATTTACACATAGAAGAAGTTTTTCAACTGTCTTCACATTCAGTTGTCAATAACTCACATACGGTATAGTTGAAAGCAAATTGTGTAGTGTTTTTATCCCTCATGAACCTAATGTACATAGAAAAATCTCAGCCTCGTTAGAATGTAAGAGCTCTTGATCTTGATCAGCTGCTCCTCTCAGTCTGTCAGGTTGTCCAAGAGCATCAGCCAACAAGAAGAGAGCCAAGTTCCCTGGAGACGAGTATATTACTGCAAAGTTTAGAGCCAGTGACGGTAAGAGACAGTACTTTCCCCTCTGCCTAATAGTATCTACCACATGTCTTCCAAACTATTACTGCTACTATTACTATTAACATATGGGGACATCAAAACAAGTCCACCATGTTTGTTAGGAACCACAACATTTAACACATGCCATGCACAGACACAGAGAAAGGAGCCCAAGTGTAATGTATTCTACAGTTGAATATACTTGTTGTCACTAAATGCAGCACCACTCTTGGCCCACAGATAAACAGAGCAGGTAGGATTCGCAGTTGTCTTGATTTTCTGTTTGCTAACTGTTTGTTCGCACAGTTCTGGATAACGATGAGGACATCAAGCAGCTCAACAAGGAGATCAACGAACTGAATGAGTCCAACTCAGAAATGGAGACTGAGATGATGAACCTGCACACTCAGGTGAGCGCAGCTCAGTGCACTGCTGCCATCAGGATGAGAATGACATAGATTTCAAATACATCCAGGAGACACTGTCATATGACATTTGAAAAAAAATGCAAGATGGATGCTGCAGAGACCAGCTTCATAGATGCATTAGTAAAGCTTGATATGGTGCAGTTTGTCTGCCTTGCTGCCAGTTTGTCCCAGTGGTAAAATAATTTTAAAAATCCACTATCCAAAAATCCTTTTCCTAGTAGACTGCCACTGTCAACATGGCTGCCTGAAAGAATGTCTGAAGAAGTGTTCAAGTGTTAAAGTCTCGTTAAATATTTCTGGTTCTGTTGTCAAGCTCTCTGTGTTGCTACCTCTGGACTTTTTATTTGTCTGTCTCTGCTTCAGATCTCTTCAATGGAGAAGAACCTTAAGAGCATGGAGGAGGAGAATAAACAGATTGAGGAGAAGAATGATGCCTTGTTCCTGGAGCTATCAGGCCTGAGTCAGGCCCTGATCCGCAGCCTGGCCAACATCCGCCTGCCCACCATGGTGAGTATGCACAATGTTTTTGAAATAATTCCCTCCTGCCCCCATCCAATCCCACACTTCTAGCCCTGGGGTATATCAAAAAGTAGCTGTAACAACTCCTCAATCTTGTAAGTAACTGAATACCCAATTGTAAAATTTAACCACAGCCTTGACGAATAATCAGTGTAGCGTGAATGGAATCGAATCATACCTCTCTCCTATCAGGTTCTGTCTAAAATTAAGTTACCACCTAGACACCTAGATTAGGTTCTAGTTGTCTGGGTGTCTAGTCTTCCGTGTCATCATGGCAAAATATGGTCCTGGAAACACCTACTGTACTGGGAAATACCACAGAGGTAGTTTTTAATAACTTTGTCAGTCTGTCTGTCTGTGGAAAGATAGTGCCAGAACTGTGCAAGATACAGTCAGAAAACTTTACAGGTGTGTAGCTGAGATCAAAATGAAGGAGTTCGAACATAGGTGTTGTCCAAGCGAGGGCACCAAAAGTAGGGGGGTTGGACACCTGCCAAAATACTCAAAACCGCCGCCCCCACACACACACTTTACACCCCTGGCCCACTAGGTAAAGCACACAGGAGGATCCTGACAGGCAACACTAAGTAAACCTACAAACCATCTCTTTATGCGATCATATCAGCCATGATCCACGTTAATAATTTAATAATGACTACCGAGTCCTCATTTAATAATGTAGTAATAACTACTGAGTGCTAATGTTATAATCTAGTAATAACTAACGAGTACTCATGTAATAATGTGGTACTGACTACTGAGTCCTCAATGTAGTAATGACTACTGGGTGCTAATGTAATAATGTAGTACTGACTACCAAGTCCTCAGTAATAATGTAGTAATGACTACTGAGTACTCATGTAATAATGTAGTAATGACCTCCGAGTACTCCTGTAATAATTTAGTAATGACCTCCGAGTACTCATGTAATAATGTAGTAATGAATACTGAGAGCTAATGTAATAATGTATTAATGACTACTGAGTACTCATATTAGAATTTAGTAATGACTACTGAGTACTCAGTAATGATGTAGTAATGACTACTGAGTACTGATGTAATAATGTAGTAATAACTAACGAGTACTCATGTAATAATGTGGTACTGACTTCTGAGTCCTCAGTAATAATGTAGTAATGACTACTGAGTACTCATGTTAGAATGTAGTAATGAGTACTGAGTACTCGTATAATAATGTAGTAATGGATACTAAGTGCTAATGTAAGAATGAAGGAATGACTACTGAGTACCCATGTAATAAAGCAGTAATAACTTCTTGGTACTCATGGGTCGGAATATCAGCATGTTGATGGGCGTTGCGGCGGCTTTGATCCCATCATAAGATGATCTCTAGTTTTGTTTATAATTTCTGATATCAATAAAGAGTTCATTAATAAAATTACAACAAAAACTGATGTTAAAAGATTATTATTATTGTTGCTTAATATCATTTTGATTTGTAATTTTGAACTTTTGTGTGATCTGCAGGAGCCGCTGTCAGAGCAGAACTTGGATAGCTATGTGGAAACCCTGACACACATGTTTACCAATAAAGACTGCTACCAGAATCCTGAGAACCGGGCTCTGCTCGAGTCCATCAATCAGGCTGTGAAGGGCATCGAAGTGTGACGAACAGGAGAGGGACAGGACAGGGGGCGGGCCATCACAGTGACAACACCACTCTTTCTTTCCATACCCTTTAGATACTGTATGTATTTAATTCTTCTCATTTTGAACTTTGTCATCTGTTCTTTGCATTTGTTTCCTGTTTGCATGTTGCTTTACAATAGTATGAGTGAGAACAGATTAGGGTTTGGATGTGAAGTGTGTGGTAGCACACTTGAATCAAACTGTTGATGTAAGCAAGGGCATCTCAAGGTATACACATATAGGCACAAAGAGTACAGAACAAAATCAGGATTGCAGTATACAGCCTGAGCTGAGCAGATTCCGCTAGTTAGTGAACATATCCCATTTCCACACAATAATGTTGATAGTAGTCTATATGAGCATAGTGATGTTGCACCTCCAGGACTAGTTTGTAGATTCATTCTTACAATTGCTGTGTAACTATTTAAGTCCTTTGCAAATGTTGGTTTAATAACTTATTTATTCATGTCTGCTGTATTATTTTTTTATGTTGGCTTATTTATTATACATTATCTATTCAGTTTTTTTTTTTTTTAATTTCAAAATGCTACCTGAGAAGATTTTAAATGGTAACCAAGAGAAGGTAATCATTTCCTCTGCATTGCTGAACAAAGAGGAAGTATTTTAAGATATCAACTATGAATTGTTTTATATATCTTATTATTTATTTAAAATACAGGGATCTTTTTAAGTGCAAATATTTTGTAACTGAAAGTTTTTAATAATTTTCTAAATATTTTTTTTGGTGCTTATGTTTTTATGATTTTCCGTTTTATTTCCACAATCTATTTTCAGTACATTGCAATACACTGTGAATATTGAGCTGCACATATTTGGTATTTATTTGGTGATGAAGAACAAAGTGATGGTGAATATTTATTTTGTATCGTCTATGTGTTAAACGATGGCTGTGTATGGATTAGTCTTTAAGTTGCTCTTGAAATAAAGGTTAGCCCACAGAGCATTTGGACTGGATTTATTGTGTTTTTGTATTGACTTGTACTGTACATACTATTACTTTCAGACTTAGGATCTTAGGAGAGGTCACAATTTTACATACGCTCTTGCCAGTGATCAAGTATTGTTTATATTTTCTTTAAATGTAAAGTTTGATTTAACAGCATCTTTGTCAACCTTGGAATAATACACACTAAGAGAAGAAGCAGGATAAGCCATTATCTGGTCATCATCAGTTAAAACCATATTACTACTCGGAGCTTTATGGTGTAGGAAAATCAAGTGCTGGTAGTGTGAATGAAAGTTATAGCTAACTTGGATGTCACAGCTCTGTGCTATCCTAACACACTTCCTACATCATTATCATATTCTTTAGCCACTGAAGGATGTGTGGCCAGCTTCTCATATACTAGAATACCTTTGTCCTGATGTTGTCACATGTATTACCATCTACTGCTGGCCTCCCTTGTGGTCTCATCTGGACTTGGGAGGCTCCAAACCAGAATCGGTACAGACTTCTCTTTGCACAATTCCTCCAACTTGTTGGTGCTGATCAGCATGGGCTGTTCCAGTCTTCTGGCAGTTTGGATCCTTTTTTGATTTAGGGATAGGCAGATTAATACCAACTATCAATACTACTGATAGTCAGAACTGTTTTCAGTATCAGTGCTAGCATCTATGGGATCAATACCAAGAGGAAAAAACTCTTCTTTTCACAGGTCACATTCAGAAATATTTCACCCAATAAACATTTACCATAAATGTGATTAAGTTACTAACATATTAACAATTAGACTGGCACTCAGTAAAGCACATAACTCAGCAAAGGGGAAAAAGGCCCCCACCTGCTTATGTTAAGGAAAGTGATTAAAAAAAATTCCTGGATTCATCCCTTTAACCGGATCCACACCAAAATGTAATATCTTCCTCCCTGGCCGATGCCCCATCCCACAACCAAGTTTGGTGAAAACCGGTTTAGTACTTTTTGTGTAATCCTGCTGACAAATAAACAAACCAACAAACAGACACTGGTGAAAACATAACCTCCTTGGCAGAGGTAAGAAGAAATGCTAAATGTTTAGTAAATAATTTGGTTTGAATGTACATATAAATATTCAGAAGAAGTTTATAGATTAGCTGCTTTCAATAATAGTATCAGTATCAATATTGATGATTCTGGCCCTGGTATTACATGGGATCAAAATCAAATTCTGTGGTATGGATCACCGCTAAATTCAGACTATTCTTTATATAGTCTGGGTCTCTGATATGGGGGGTGGGCAGTATCAGTTTTATGTTCATGAAAGATATCAAGGATTCAAAAAACCTTTAACCGCTCAGTGATCATTTTATTTGTTTTTTCTACTTAACCATAAGTACAGACTGGAGATTAAGGGAATCATGAAATGAGTCAAAACAAAAACCAGTGAAACAATGTCATTTACTCATTTTAATGGTTAAAAAAATACTTCTTTGAGCAAAGAGACAACAATAAGTCCCTGTTTGCTAAGGAAACGAGGGACCAAAACAATTATGGCCACCAAATGATGACAGGTGGAGCAAGATAAGATGAGGTAAATGTTTTTGAGGAGAGAAAACAAAAAAGGCACAATTAACAATCGATCATGCCCCAAATTCACAATAACAATAATAATAATATTTCTAATAATAATAATAACAACAATAATAACAATAATATATCAGTACAACTAAAAAAATCTGAAAATCTGCAACAAAAAACAAAAAATACAGACCAGTCATATTATACAAGGCAAGTCTTGCCTGTCAGGATCCTCCTGTGTGCTCTACCCTAATCAGGCTTCTGTACACTCTGAAGCCCCCCAGTCCTGTTGCTGATACTGTACACAGATAGCAGTTCTACAGTGCACAGGGACTTCAACATGCTATCTGACGACCAGACATGAAACACAGAGTTTTGAGGGCCCAATGCAATCGTCATGGCAGAAGGCACCGCAGCCTTGGCACACAATCATGGCTTTGAGGCGGCATGAGCACTTGAGTGCCACCTCCTCTGTTGTACTGTCAGTAAAGGCCTGGATGCTGAGTGTGGTCTGGCTGGAGGCCAAGCGGGGGCCCGGCTGGAGCACACCATCTGCCATGCTCCGGGATAAACCACCGTTGTCCATCACTGACACATTGGCTGTGTAGCTTACTGCTCCAAGACCTCCAACTTGCTTGGGGAGTTTCCTGCACAGCTGGAAGGGAAGGGAAGAGGCAGAGGAGGAGGGTGAGGGAGAGGAGGAGGTGGAGGGAGAGCCAGAGGAGTAGGGAGCTTTGCTTTGTTCCTTCTTTGCCATCCTGGCAAAAATCATCTCCATGTTGAGGAGTCCCTCCATTGCTCCTCCACTCAGGTAGCTGTCCACAGAGCTCACAGGCTCCTTTTTGGTAACACTCATGGGAATGGTGGGAGAGGATTTGGAAAGAGCCTGGCAAGAGGGCCGCATAGCAACTTCATTCTTTATGGTAGGTGCCGGAGAAAGTTGCTGTTGGTGAGGGTGGGGGAGCTTAGACTGTGGGGGGCGCCAGTTGATCTTAATATTAGGCAACGCTTCCATGGGACAGGTGTCTGCGTGGGGAGGAGACGGGCCATTAGGCATGGTCCGGTGGGCTGGCTGGGGCCTATCTGGAGTGGCCCCCGGTGAGGGCTGAGGACCACGAGACTCTTTGATAACTGCAGACTCCATAGCGGTCTGAGAGCTAAGGTCTGACTTACTTCTGGAGGACAAAGAACTGGATGACGATGAGGAGGGTGGCAGAGAAGTGATGACTGGGACAGCCCCAGGGGCCTGCTGGGACTGGTACTGTGATACAGGTGGAGCCTCCATCAGACACGTGACTGGGCGACCTGTTGGAGACTTGTTGTGGCTCTGCGAGACTGCATTCTGTTCTGGATTAGGAGACTGGGCTGAAGCCTCAGGCCTGTGGCGAGGCCCTGGGGTCCTCGCCAGTGGTGGTCTGGGTTGGGGTCCTGGCAGTCGGCTGATCTCCAGCCTGTTGGCTGAGTGTGAGGGTAGAACTTTCTCCAGGGGCAGGCTGCCCTGCAGTAGCTGAGTGACTAAAGGGTTGTTGGCCTCCACACTGGACACTGGTCTGGCTGAGCTGGCCAGTCTCTTGGAGGCAACTATAGCAGTTGGGTGAGTGACAGAGGGTTTTAAGCCTCCACGATACTCTTCCTCAGCAGAACACTGTCTGAAAACTTTACAATTATCCACAGGTTCCATTTTGACCACAATGTTGGTATCCCTGAGCCCCTGTGGGTGGGCTGTGGGGAGAGACTGGTGGTCTTGAGAATGTGGGCGACTCTTCTGTGGCAAACTGTTGGGGAAGCAAGGCTGAATGACGGTCTGACCTTGGCGACTGGAAACGTGGGCCTGGATGACTGGCTGCTGGTTCTGAGGAGAAGGGCTGCAGATGACCAGTTGGCTGTTTCTCTGGGTACTCATTGTGGCACACCAATCCTGGTCAGGCTGCTGCTGCTGCTCATCCTCCTGGCTTTCATTCTCACAGTCTGAAGCAGTTTCCGTGGAGTCGCTATGTGTCCCAGCCTCGTCATCTTTCTGTCCTCCAGAGGAGTCCACATGCTGAGAGGATGTTTCTGTTTGCTGTCTCTCTGTAGCTGAGTGAGAGAGCGGCTCCTTGAGGTCCACATGGTGGGAACCATGCTGGATAACACCACTCAGTCCAGCTTCCTTCCCTTGTTCCTTCTCTTTGGGGGGACAGGAGCTGGTCAGCGTCTGAATAACATCCACACCCTGAGCCCCAAACCTGGGAAGGGAATCTGGGATTGACGTTGGGGCCAGTGAGAGTTTTTCACAACGCTGGTCTGCCCTCTCTAAAGGTGCAGCTGCAGACTCAGACACCTGGCTCTGCCTGGTTGGCTGGTTGGCCAAAGACTCAGCCACAGTGACAGCCTCTGGAGAGGGTGTGTCAGCTACCTTGTCTGTGAGCTCGTTGGAGGGGCTCTGGTCACTGGCTGATGTTGCTTCTATTTCTTCTACAGGCTCTGGCCCCCCCACTGCCTCCTCTCGAGGAGGGCTTGTGGTCTGTTGGGGCTCCAAGGACATGGAAGTTGAGGTAGTGAACAGGGACGGGGAGGGCTGGGGTGAGGGGTCTACACTGAGAAGCAGTAGTTGTGTTCCAGACGAATCAATGCCTGAAGATAATCCCTGCTCCTCCATCCCACCATCTCCCCTGCTTCCACTTCCACTTCCTCCTCCTCCTCCGGGCTCGATAGGTCCTGGATGTTCTTGCGCTCTTCGTCCATTGCTGCTATCCGATAGCCCAGCAGTAGGCCGCAGCCTGACCCTGGCCGGCCCTGCCCTGTCGCCAGAGGCTGCAACAGCAGCAGCGGCCTCGCGCTGGGCCCGGGCTTGCTGGGCGCGGGCTTTGATGTCTGCCAAGGTGCGTGCGCCCCCCGTCCCCGACCGCCGCGAGCCCTCACTGGGGGGCACGATCCGGGGACAGATCTGGTAGGTGGGGTGCCCTTTGACCCAGGGAGGTTTGATTCTGGACAGTTGAATCTGGGACAGAGACACAAGAACAGTGAGCAAACTTTACCTGAATAACAACTAATTTCTGAACAGGCATTATTTTTGTGCATAGGTTTATGCAACAAAGTCCTACCCGGATAGGCGGCACCTTTGGCTCTTCTGTTGTCGGCTGCGGCTTCTCCGAACGGACACTGTCAATTGTGGTACGAAAGGACTGACGGTCATTGAGCCGCGGCCTCTTTTCGGGGAAGCTGGAGAAGGCCTGAGTCTCATCTGGCCTTCTCTTCTGCTCCTTGAGCTGGGCACTGGTTACTGGGGTGCTAGCTGGGCTGGCCGAAGGGCTGCTCTCACGGCTGCTGGTGGCGGTACCCCCTGTGATGGACGTGACGACGGAGGCAGTATCATCCAGGGGATCCGCGGCGACTGCAGCACTGGAGGATGCTGAGGAGGATGAAGATGAGTCCAGGCCTGCGGCAAAAGCTCCCTGTCTATCAGAAGGTGAGGAGGGTGAGGAAGCGGGGGAAGAGGCAGACGAAACAGAAGAGGAGGAGGAGGAAGGGGAGGAGGTGGAAGCCAGTACAGGTGCAGCATCTTCGGGGAGCAGGCGGGCTGTAACTTCTGGCTCTTCGTTTGCACTAGTGGAGGCTGGACTGGGGCTGGGGCTGGGAGTGGGAGTAGGAGTTGAGGCTGGCAACGTGACTGGCTCTGGATTGGGAGAGGGCTTTGGCTCCATGGAGGCACTCTCAGCTGGGAGCTCCATGCCACACTCAGCCTGCAGCACCACCTCGCCCTGAACCACTGTATTGTCGGACATGGGAGAGCCAATAGAGACTGCTGAGATGTCCACTGCAGCACTGGCCTCAGCTGCTTCTGCAGACTGCAAAGCTGGAGCAGAGGCCTTGCAGAGTGTCCTGCGGGCCCTGCGTCGCAAGTCAGCCCGCGTGCGTCTCCTCATCCTGCCATCTCTCCTCCGCCGACCCACACTGCGTCTCTTAGGGGCACCAGTTGCCACCACAGCCACATCGCTGTCAAGCACACTGGCTCCAACTTCACTGGCTTCACTCATGGTAAGCTTTAGGGACTCCTCTCGTGTCAGGCCAGATCTACAGATACACAAACTACACTTCAGCACTTCATTGTGGAAACACAATGCATATCATGGCTAATGTAGTTCATACTGCCAAAACTACACAGAGAGCAGCTAAGGAGATCCAAATAAATGGCTTAAAGCACTTGGTCAAAAATTGAATATCTACATCAAGGTTTTTCTAAAAAATAATACTGATACTTGATGTCAATAATGTTTAGTCAACTAATAAATATTAACAGTATTCTAACTTTAAAAGAACCACCCTAAGTATGGTAAAAACTTAATATGGCTGTTGTGTGAACACTGAAATCATACTTTGATGAAATAGGTTGGCTCTTACTTTTGCCCGTGGTACTCTTCGAAAAACTTTTCCTTCCACGCCTCTACCTTCTTCTCTTTCTCCATTTCTTGTCGGAAACGCACCTGCATCTCATGGGTGAACTCACCTAAACAGGTTAAAAACATGTAAAGGTTTAAAAGAGTAGCTCCACAACTGAACTTAAATAAACAAACTGTAAACCAGTATCATTTTTGGTATAAACCTGACTTAGCTGCCCTTCACTTGCTAAAATAAGCAGCTGGTGTTCAGTTATAGTACTGTTCCAGGACAGATCAACCATTAGAAGTATATAAGATAGGACATAGTCTGAAACAGGTCCCTTAATGGACTGATTCCCCAAGATCATTCAGAAGTGTTTTTTGTTGTGAATTTCTACATTGTACAGCCTCCTTTCCTTTCACACTACGTGAAAACTGCTTGAGTACATTGTTAGCTTTTGGTGCAGATTTTACTGCTGGTATTTATGGTTTCCTCACCTTACATACGCTCACCATCTTTTCTGCTATCATTAGTTTCTTCCCCATAGCAATCAATACATTCCTATCAGATGTCAACTAATTTTACTTTTTAAGACTATTAGAAGTCTCACTAAAATGTGGCTTGTCCATGACTGAACAATCATTTACCCTCAGCCAGCCTCTCTTTCCAGCTCTGGGACGCATGGGTGAAGAACTCATTATTGAGAGCTGAACTACTCAGTCTGGCCATACCATCAGGTCCAATCTGCAAAGAGAGGGGACAGAATGTAGAAATAGCAGGAAAACAATTATTACATCAGAGGAATCGAGTGGCCTATGCCTCACATGCATCAAATTGACACTAAAAATGACAAATCAAGGCCTGTATTTCATGGTGTGTGACTGAGCTGAGCTTAAAAAAATTTCCATTCTGCAAAATTTAAAAGTACAAAAAACAATTGAGCTACCATACTGCAACCTGCCCTAAAATGCACACTAGTTTAGCTTGTTTGTATTAAATTCCAACCTGACTGCTTAAATTTATGCTGCACAAAAATATTGTTTTTATTTGTCACTTGCTCCTTGTAAGTTTTATGATAAAACACAGATATGTGACAAAGTGTGCAGGTTTCTCTTGTGGTAGTCCTTGTATTGCTCAGCAATTCACAGATTGTAGGTCAGCGTTCTGTCAACACTTATTAGACTGCTTGTCAATCACACATCAAAGGTGATACCTAGATAGAGCAGTGTTGCATGTTTGGGCCCTTTTCTCTTTTAAATAACAGCAACTGATGACAATTACAAGGGCTGATGGCAAGACCACCAGCACAATTAATAACTGTTTAGCAAATCCACAATTTTGAGGGATTTTATCAGTTGATGCAGTGCAATGGTCCATGATGATGACTTCAAAGTACAAGTTTTACTCCTTCCCGATTTCCTGATATAATGCTGTGTGTGATAGTAACTGTATATAAGGGTATGCAATATAAGTGCAGACGTAAAAGCTGGGGATAAATTATGGGGCCAGAAAAACAACATACCTGTCGGTCCACCTCTGGCAGCAGCTGTAGCAACTGTTGCTGTGAGTGTGTGGGAAAGGCTGAGAAGGTCCGCACATTGATGAGGGCTCTGATGTTGGTGTTGACCAGGATGGAGCCTGGTGTTTCAAAGTCTACATCAACCCCTCCTCTACTCCTCTTCATGGGCCCTGCCACAGCAAAAATCACGTTAAATTCTGCCACTAAGCCTGATGCTAAAACTATCTGCAGATTCATGAAGCTTAGCATCAACGACCATACACACACACTCAGGCAGTGAGTTCTTCTTGGCCCATGTCTGTAACAGGCCTAGGGAGTATTTTTTTTTACCATATATCGTGCCCTTGGAAATAGGTGAAAGAATTCAAATAACCCCTTTTTACAGTATGCTTTCCATCTTCTCTGTGTTCTTTCTGGTGGTTGTATTTATTAATTAGGCTAATGTTGAAGTCTGACTTGTCAGGCTGATCAGCATTCTGGATTCTGCCTTTCATTACTGCTGTGTTGTAAATGCAGTTCTCAGGACAAAAAAGTGGTCCTTACCTGTGGGGACGTGCTCTCCATTCACTTTAAGAGGGGTGAGGACAACACGAGGCATCATGACTGCCTTCTTCCTCTGCCTCCCTGACTGTAGCAACAAAAATGGTGGGTTGGAAAGGTGGAGAAAATAGACAGTTCTACAGTCAGTATATTAAACAGCGGTGTCCCTCTACAGATCAAGTACAAACATAATGAATGAGTGACAATGGCTAATGACTAAGTATCATTAAGATAGTCCTTCAGGAGTTACACTTCACATTCAACTGTAAAACAAATAGTGCACTGAATGAGACCACAGACCTAATGTCAAATCCTTGACTAATGAGTACGTTATAATTTCCATTGTAAACATTGTGCAGCAAGTGGCTTGGCTTCATGCAGGATGCTGACCTGTCTTGAGCGGCTCAGTCTGGTCTGGGCGTGTTGAGCATGTTGGGTCTGCTGTATATCTGTGCGTCCCTGCTGTCCTGCTGCCCTGCTGAGGCGGGTCTGAGGCTGGGTGCTGGGAGCCTGCAGCTCTGTGGAGCAAGAGGCACTGGACGAGCTCTCATCCACCGAGGCTTCAGGTCAGGGAAAAATACACTTAGAAGTCCACTCTCTCACACACATTTCTAAACAGATAAAGATACTCTATCAACTTTTACAAGATAGGCATACAGTGGCCAACACACCTCATGTTGTTGACAGCACTGAGTTGCAAGCAAAATAAAACATTTACAAAGAAAAGACACATGCTCTTGCTGAAATTCACCTTTATGACCTACTTTAACTCTGACAAACAGCGCAGTGACAATTATCACATATTTTCCATCCTGAATATCTTACCTGAGATCACAGAACTGTAGCTTCTATCTTAGCTGAAGCTGCTTTCCGAGTGTTTGGCTTATATTAATATATGGCAACATTTAGTAACAATGGTTTGGCTGAATTTGTATTATTGGCATCATTATTGCAACATGCCTTTGGCCAGGTTCAGTGTTTACACAGTAACTGTGGAAAAAACAAGGACACAGAATGCCAATGATCTAACAGAGAACCCCTACTGTTTTGCCTGTGGTCATCTTTACAACCTAAGGAATGATTAAACTCAGCATTTCTAGATTAGTTAATAAAAGGCCAATTTTGACTTTATGGATGGTTAGTGTTTATTAATTACCAAATGATACAGGTAAGATGGCAATATCACTTGTGGTTTTAGTGGTTATGTACATTTGTTCATTCGTTAAGGCTCCTTGTATGCACAGATGAAAGGAAGCCTGTACAGATTTAAATTGCCCAGACAATCAGGGCCACACTTACCCATACTGACATTACAATGCTGAGGACATACTGAACTGTTACACCACTGTGAATGCAAAACCATCAGGCTGAGCCTCAAGGGAAAGCTCTCAGTTAGGGGTCGACCGATTATCGGTTTGGTCAATTATAGATAATATGCTTACCGTAGCACATCAGCCCGTGAATAGCCACTCAAGGAGAAGTAAAATTACTTGTGTAAAAATGTACTTAATTAAAAGTACAAAGTAAGTCAGTTAAAATGTAAAAATGTACATTTTTTAAATGGGGGAAGGGAAGGGATAAAAAAAAATGTTATATGGTAATGAAAATGATATATGACAAAACTATGCTACCAGGCATACATGCAGGCATATATCCATTGGTATTTTTCCAGGGTTAAAACCACACTGAAAGCAACCAATAAATTCCAGTCAGGCACTTTGCAGTGCATACAACTGATAATTACAAATATACACTCAGGTGGCAGTTTATTGGGTAAACCTAGCTAAAAGTAATGCAGTCTAATACAGCAGTCCTGCAATAAATCTTCCAGCAATGAAGATTATAATGTTCAGTTTTTATTATACTTGTTTTAGAGTCATTGAATCAATGATATGATCATTTTGGAGAATGTAGTGTGTGGTGCTGTAGAGATTGTATTGCATCATGCAGAGAGGTGTTTGTTATTTAGCCTACCTTCATTGGTATAAATGAGATAGTAAAAATAATAGAAACAGCTGGACACCACAGCAGATGTCCATATACTTTATGTAGCAGTAGTTTTGTGTTAGGAGTTTGTTTTATTCTTAATTTTGTCACCAAGATTTTCATTTTTACTGCAAATGCATATCGGTTCCAAATATCAGTTATCCGTGTTTTTCGTTACTAACGATCAGTATCTTGATCAGCCTTGAAATACCATATCTGTCAACCGCTAGTTCCAACCCTCAGCTATGATCATGAGCTCTAACAAAAAGAGGAAGACTGTGGAATGGAGGTGGGCCACTCCATTTGAAACAAAGACCACTTTCTCAAATATAAACAAACTCATTACACTTTTAGGTAACAAAACTATCTTGAGGGGAACCAAGCAGAGGCACTGTTACACATGTTAAACAGTAGATGGCAGATATTTAATGTCACTACTAATTGGGCACTTATCTAGTGACTAAACTGATCATAGGACGGATGCTTCAGGATTTAGGTGTTTTACGACCTGAGCTTAACAATTTCTTGAACGGAAATCCCGCAAGTGGCTGGAATGATCACTGGGTGTCTGAATCATTGGCTGTCTGGACTCACTGTTAGGGACAGGTTGTGGCGCTCATGCAACCAGAAGTAGTATGGAGCAGAATGTTCTATTGGCTACCAGTACTGAGGGTGAGGAAGGCTTCTGTTCATAATCCATGCTGCCCCATCAAGATGTGGGACACTGTAGAAGTAAGTCATGTCTCACAACTTGTAAGAACTAGAGTTGACTTGTGACAGGAAGCATACTGGTTCTATACCCAGACCAGATGTGAAAGAACAGC
Organism: Xiphias gladius; assembly: GCF_016859285.1. Taxonomy (NCBI): domain Eukaryota; kingdom Metazoa; phylum Chordata; class Actinopteri; order Istiophoriformes; family Xiphiidae; genus Xiphias; species Xiphias gladius. Next base: position 303,178 of record NC_053417.1, on the reverse strand, counting down.
AATTGCCCCTCCCTCATTACCACCACTCAGGTGCCACTGACCAAGGTGGTAAAGGTGGTTAAGAATAGAGTCTTAAGAGGATGGGAGACAAATACAGTAGGAGACACAATCTGTGTGGTATGTGGCATTTGTTCATGCTATATATTTGCCCAAATACAAATGAACATGACATAAATTAACGGAACACGGGACTATGGCCAGTGCCTACCATCAGTATGAGATGAATATACTAATGAAGGAATGCACATTCAATGCCAGGACGAGCAGTTTCACTGGAGCTTGCCTGCTCATGACTCTTCACAGCATGGCTCAGCACAACTATCCCTTCATAATGACTGTAAGACCCTATAGGAGATGTCTCAAATGGAAGTAATGAGAGGTTACTATTGTATGGTGTGGTATTACCGTCATTGTCTCCGCTGGCAGCAGCGGTGGTCTCAGTGGAATCACAGCTCTCCTGCTCAGTGGCCTCAGTGGGGCCAATCGGGACCACAGCAGAGCCTGCTCCAGGGGTGCTGCAGCTGGAAGCTGGGTGGGAAGTGCTGCCAGCCGGCTCAGTTGGCATCTCACACTCTGAGGTTGTCTTTGTCCACTGGAGGGCGTTCTTCTACAGTGTGAACAGTACAGAGTTAGCAGGTCCCTCTTCATCTGGAGAAAAACAGTGTTCTCTGCATGTGTGATGTATATCAGGAAGTTCTTATCGCTTGATTTTGTGGTCAAGCATCAAATCCACTGCTACACTGAAGTATTGAGAACACTGTGTGATTGAACATATTTTAGCCTCCAGTGTATTTATATTTATTACAGTCTCGCATAGACTTTCTTTGATGCCCATACTGAGTTCACTGGCTAATATGCTGATGTGAGCAAACTCGTAAAGCAGTAACCTGATTAGTGTTACAAAAAACCTGGGCTAACTATGTTTGTCTGCATCCTCTTCAGTAGTATCATAAACTACTACATCTC
>NC_053417.1:252500-265000 GCF_016859285.1 Xiphias gladius | reverse complement strand
CTCTGTAAGAGTGACCGTTGGGTTTTTGGTCACCTCCTTGACCAAGGCCATTCTTGCCCAGTTACTCAGTTTGGCTGGATGGCCAACTCTAGGAAGAGTCCTGGTGGTTCCAAACTTATTCAATTTCAGAATTATAGAGGCCCTTGTGCTCCAAGGAACACTCAAAGCTTTAGATATGGTTTTATACCCTTGCCCTGATCTTAACTGCAATTTTATTTTACAATTATATTGCAGAGGTCTACAGAGAGATTTCCTTGGACTTCATGGCTTGACTTTTGTCCTGACATGCAGTGTGAATTGTGGAACCTTATATACACAGATGCGTACCTCTTCTAAACTATTTCCAATCACTTCAGTTTGCCATAGATGTACTCCAATCAAGTTCTAGACACAGCTCAAGAAAAAATAAATAAAGAGGATCCAACTGACCACAATTTGGAGTGCCACAGCTAAGGGTCTGAATACTTTTGTAAATGAAAGGTTTCTGTTTTTGATTTTTAAAATTGCCAAAAAAAAGGAAAAACAAAAAACATGTTTTCTCTTTGTCATAGTGGATTGGTGAGTTTAGATTGATTTAAAAAATGCAATTTATCCATTCAAAATTAAATCTGAAAGTGCACAAAAATGCAGAGGTCTGAATATTTCTGAAACAGCTGTATAGAGTGGTAATTATGTAATAGTACACTGAATGAATGTGGTTTACTCTTTAGCCGGAACATAATCTGGTAATTCAGAATTTTGTTCATTTTGGTTCTCTGCAATTGTTTATATCATATAGCAGCTATATGAGTAGAGGGTATGAGCATATCTGGCCAAAACCCAAGTAGCTATTAAACTCACTGCCCTAACACAAAGGATACAAACTAAACACTGAAAAACTACACCTGACCACAGTTCTACACGATCGCGAATTTATCTGACATGTAACCAACTGCTCAGTTGTGAATGGGCATTTTAAGTAATTAAACGGGAGATCTTATTTCGGCTAGTGTTTCACGTTAGCCTTTCAACATATTCAAGTGACTACACTTCTTTCCTAACTAACGTTGCAGGCTGATTTAACGAACGTTAATTGGATTCTCAAGACAGCTGAGTTAGTGGTTAACGTTAGCTTTTAGCTTTGCTAACGTTAGCGTGCATTATGGTCAACATTAGCTAGCTTCTATTACACCAAGTTAGGCGTTACTTCAATGCTACGAGTTTAACAACGTCACATTTTACTGACTGGTTTGTTCACATAAAGTGCATAAACTTGTCGTAGCGCTTGTGTATCTCTTGGCTTACTCGGGTTGCTCAGACGATAAGTAGCGTAGGACTAGCTAGTTTGCTGCCTAGCAAACAAAGAGCTCAAAACAGGAGAGGTAGATGTTAGCGTGCTAACCACCGTTAGCTTGTTGCGTTGCGTAGCTTTTAATGTTAGCAGCCTGAAGGACATACAGCAAATGTAAAATATGCCCTCCCCGTAACATTTAAACATAGCGTGCCTCCTGACTAGGTTAGCACTGCTATGTTAGTAGCTAGCCCATACTCACGTTACATCAGAGCACAGGCTGTGGTCGTGAAGAGAATGTTCAAACACAACAACACATCTGAATCCATCACATCATATTAATTCATAAATAACTTACATGCAGCTGGTTAAATGCGCAAAATAGACTGTTTACCATGCGAGCCGCCTCAGCCCAGGTCCGCTCCTTCTTTCTCTTTTGTTTGTCCTTCATTTCCTCTGCGCTGGTGTCTGCGGCTAGCCTGCTGTGTCTACAAAGCAACCTCAACGATGACGGTTTAGCTGCTTAGCAAAATGGCTAACTACGTTCTAGGTTAACTATGCAGACCCAAGACAAGACGTTCCTTTTAGCTTAGAACGATGCCAGCTGTCTGCTCGTCTCTGATAATTGTCACTACTGTGTCCAGTGTTTAGTCTAAACGAGCTCAACACACATCGTATCCCTGTAGCATAGAGGCAGTATGCGTGTAATGCTGGCTGTGGTGCTGCTGCAGGACAAGCCTGGAATGCAACAACCAGGTCAAAGGTCAAACGCTCCGCAGGAATGCAACAAAACAACATCCAGCCATCCGCATACAAATAGTACATTTGAAAGATGCTGCATGCAAATAATCATATTTGATATCAAAATAGCACAGGTTTTAATATATATATATATATATATATATTTTTTTTTTTTTTTTTTTTTTTGAGAAGCACGTGTACTTACAGTGTATATTTACATAGATCTTTTTTCAGGATTATATTTATTACAAAGATAATTTAACAGAACTTTGACAGTGTGAAAAAGTTTAGCAAATTATGGATAATATCTCCAACCCATCTAGATCCTGATGTGTACCCAGCCAATACTAGTTTCACCCAATTCCAACACATACTGTATGCTCCACTGACCAAACATGTAAGTCATTCTGCCAGACAACAAGGTAGTATGTTATATTCGAGCCTCAACTTTTAATCTTATACTAGCAAGGTTATCCAATCTTGCGTCCACCATCTCAGGAATATCACAACAATCCTTTGAATTTTGGGTTTAGAGATACTGAATCCATCATACCTTAATTTGCTCATCAAAAATCCCATTATTCAATTCAATTTCATTTATATCGCGCCAAATCATAACATACATTATCTGAAGGAACTTTACAGAGTAAGACCTTACAATACTATACTATACTAATACTGAGAAACAGTTCCTATCATGAGCAAGCACTGGGTCACAGTGGAGAGGAAAACTCCCTTTTAGCAGGAAGAAACCTCCGACAAAACCGCAGCTGTCTGCCTCGACCAGTTGGGTTGAGAGAGGAGAAATGGGGAGAGAGGAGAGAGAGAGACTAGGAACAGATTAAGATGCTATTGTATTCAAGAACTGTCAGACTGGCTGTTCTAGTGATAATAATAACAATATTGATACTTATAGGTGTAATAATGTTATAACAGCAGCAATGATAGCAGCACCAATTAATAATAATATAATTCTGACTCCTAAAAATTAAGAAAACATGTTGCTAAAATTGATTTTAGGATCCCATATTACCTTTTAAGCACTTCATGGCTCAGATTATACCTCGGAGTTATTCTCCCCTTGTCAACCTGCACACAGTCTGTGGTTCTCAGACATTAACCTGCTGGATGGCTTCCACAAATAGGATTAAGACTAAAGGGTACAGACTTTTTTGCCGTGAAAAGACTACCAGGGGAACTCATATCATAAAATTAGAACCTCTTTTAAATTGCTACTGTAAAACCACTTTTATCCAATAACTTTCTTATAATTTTAATCTGCCAATGTGTGCATGTGTATGTATGTGTTTATAATTATATATTATATATATGTACACGACTGGTCAAATGTTTTATAACACACCCATTTTTCTAGTTTGTATGGAAATTTAAGCAGTTCAAGTCAAGGGCAGGAAGTAAATCTGTAAACACACAGACAAGGTAAGCAATTTAAAAATAGGAAAACAGGAAAAAATAACCTGGGGAAAGAGGGGCAGATCATGACAAAAACAGGCATTTTTCAGGGATTAAGAAATTTGTTAATTTCCAGCTTTCCTGCAGCAATGGAAGTAAATGAAGTCTTGAAAGTTAATGCAACTGATTTCCACAGGTGCCTCATCTTTTGTTGATTGCTAACAAACCTTCTGTATGTACAAAGACAGTGTTGGAATAAACGGTGCACCATCTGATGCAATATTAGGACAACACTGTACTACAGCAACTAGTACTGTATATTGCTTTCGGAATGCCCAGAAAAAGGCAAGTAACAAAGGAAGACAGACTGGTTGGTCAGGGGTTCATCCTCCAGCAAGATAATGACCCAAAACATTAGAAGAAAAGAACTAGACGGTGGTTTCACATGATGGAAGACCAGCACAGTCTCTAAACTTAAACCCAGTGGAACTTGTTTTGGATGAACTGGACAGAAGGTGAAAGCAAAGCATCCTGCAAGTGATAAACATTTATGGGAACTTCTGCAACAGTGTTGGGAAAAACTTTCTAACCTTTGTAAGGGAACTAGTATTTGTAAGGAATCAACCAAAATTTCTTCCAATCTACGGACAAAAATTATTTTCTAGAAGGATTAAGTCTATTTTGCTAATGAATTGCATCTCTTATCTGGCTGATGTTACACGATTTAGTAAAAAAAACTCACACCTCCTGCAGATAACGCCACAAATTCCCTTTTAATATCTGCTCTATAACTTAAGTGAGAATTAAGGAAATGCTCAATTTGAACTGGAAATTCATGCTTAATCATGCATTCTTGATATGACAACAGATCATTTTCATTTATTATTTTATTTAACCATTACTTCAGCCTATTGGAAAACACTAATGCTATTATGTTATAACCAATATTAAGCAACGTAACTGGCCTCCAGTGATCAATTATTGAGGGGAAAGGACAGATTATGAAGCTATGGCCCCTGGGCACAAAGATGTAAAAGACCCCCACCCTTTTTACATAAGATTATCATTCTGTCATTTGGCATATGTTTTTACGTGTTTTTTGTCTCTTTGTGGTCATTTTGCATTTCTTTGTAGTCATTTTGTGTCTAGTCATACTAATTTTGTGTATCTCTTTTTGTATGTTTTTCATTTATTTATACTTGTTTTGTGTATGTGGACTTTATGTATCTCTTTGTGTTCTGTTTGTGTTTCTTTGTCCTAGTTTTTTATCTTCTTAGTAATTTGATTGAATTTCTAACAAGAAATGTTAACAGTCACTTCATTAAGAGGCTCTGGTCTAGAGGCCCCTGACCCCTTGGGGCCCCTGTGCCTGTGCCCAGTAGGCCCGTTTAGTAATCCCTCCATGTAGAAGGGTCTTCTACATTGAGGGGAATAAGTGTTTTTCCTTGCCTTATATGTCCTTTATATATGCAAAACATAGGTTCCCTTAAAGTATCCAAAAAGTGTGAATAAAACTCAACAGCAAGGCCATCTGGGCCAGGTGATTTTCCTCTTTCGTAGTGTTCAATCCTGCTATCATCTCACCAATACAATGAAGTGCATCACATCTGGTCTTGAGATCTCAATTTCATCAATTTTAGGGACATAATATCTTGCATAGTCATTCCAATAATCCTGTTGAAATAGAGCAATAAAGCTTTTCATAAGAGCCACTTAAGAAGTAAGATTTTAACAGTGGATGTAGTGTGTATCTTTACACAAAACATTACCAATTTTGAGTCCTTTATTGCATTTTTTCCTTTAATTGCGCTTTTCAAGAGCAAAAGAAATTTGATTTTTTTCCCCCTTATTCCAGCAATTTATTCAGTTTTTGCTTTCTTGTTTGGTGCCTTGTTTGGATCTGAAAAATGACTGGGCAACAGAGACAGCTGGCTTAGGGTTAGCTCTCAACATAAGCCTTTCTTGCCCATTATTGTTACAGATGGATCAACACATGTTATGAAGTCATCTTATTTTACAGAGTTAACTACAATTCCTCAATCTCACGTGTTTCATAACTTTAAACTTCTTTCTTCCTTGCGCTTTACGTCTATTTTTCCATTTTTTTCTGTTTAACCTTTGCTTTAATGTACGAACTTGCACTTAATTAATTTAAACTTATTTCTTTAAATGTTCGGGGACTAAGAGATGCTACCATGAGAAAAGCTTTATTTATGTTATGTATATGTAGCAATGCAGATTTAATTCTTTACAGCAAACACATTCTTGCAGTACAGATTCAAAGTACTAGAAGTAGGTATTGGGTGATGCAGGATATTCAAAGGGGCTATATGTAAGTTTTTGTTATCACTACATAGCCAACATAGACATCAACAGCTGTTTACAGACTTGTGAGTCTAGAAGAAACATTGCAAGTTCAGCCTTAAACTTCATTCTTTTACTCGCCAAGAGCTGCCTCGAGCCGTGGAAAGCAATGCCAATGTTAACTCTTGTTTTGCTACTATTTCTACCACTTCTTTTCCTCTTCTGAATTTAGCATACTAACCGGCTAGCTGCGTCTCACGCCTCTCACCTTGTAAACGCAATGACGGCTGAAGCACTTGGCAAGCAACCATTGCCAGCAAGAAACCACGTTCTGCAGCAGAGAAGACTTACATATAGTCCCTTTAAGCCATGGATCTAATCACTAGGCCAGATAACTAACTTATTCATAAAATTAAGGGAGTTGTATCAGAATATGACATTTCAAAGATTGGATCCCAGATAGCAAAATCACTCTGAAAAAACATTTAAATGTCAGCCAGAAGTATTGAATCAAAATTGATGCCAGGCATTGAAACAAAATTGAAAGCACTGAAACCATGTTTTATGTTGAATAAACATCAGGTTTTCAATCATTACTGACAATGAATCAACACTGATTCACCCATTATCTAAAAGGGTGCCTAGAATTGAATTGTTGTTGATTTTGATATATTGAAACAATAATTAACTTCCAGAAACTAAACCTTTCAAATTTTTATTTAATTATTTACACATTTTTCTAACATAATATTGTACTCAAAATGTAAATGAAAAACAAAACTTTTGTTATACTTACAGATCACATATAAACAGTGAAATATAATATCACAGCATGTCTTGCAAATTAAACAGTGAGTTAAATACAATATCTCAACAATACTTTGCTAGTAGAACATATACTATACAATATTAATGAGATTACCTCATGTGATTTCATAAAAAATGTATTAACCTTAAAGTAACATCTGTCAAATAACATGTAATGCACTTGTAGTTGTTGTACTGAACTGAATTTTAATGTACAGTACGTGCCTGTGGACAAAATAACTCTGGACAAAAGTTAATCCCATTCAAAAAACAACAACAAGGACATAAAACCTGGATTTAGAAATTACCATAAAGCTTAACTTTAAACAGTAACTTTGATAGATGAGCGCTTTCCCATAAGTACCTTCTGAGTGCAGCCAACACTTGAAAAAAAGGTGTAAGTATAGGGTGTAGTTATGCCCATGACATACCATTTCTTGCTGGTTGTGGGGGACCATAAGGTGTGGTACTGGCCTGAGGTGGATTCTGGCATACTTATGAAAACACATAATTGTAGTTATACTAAATAAAATGACTTTTTTGAAGGATTCTGTTTCCCTAAAGACTTAAAGTCACACTAATCTGATAAATCTCTTATGTTCTTTTCATAGACAACCATCCATTTATATCTCATTTAGCGTATACTGTAAGTATAAAAGTTTAAAATTGACGCATACAATTTTACTAGTTTGAGCACAACTAGCAAAGGTGACACTTAATAGTACACAATACACAAGTTTATGTTTTTAAAAAAAGGGAGTTGCTAACCTAGGAAACATATTCACACCAAAGGCTATGCTCAATCTTACATTACTTGGTTGTCATTTAAGTGGAATCCTGGTATTTTCTTGTGCCAGTGAAAATAAGACACTATTCCACCCTATCAGACACGGTAATGGCTAATCTTGCTAGCTGGCACTTTTTAGCAGCAAATACGACCACACTACAATAGTTAATTTAGCTATCCATTTATCCAAGATTAGGCAAACTGTAAAGACATCAAGATAACCGTACTGCTGATAAATACTGATAATAAAACTAATAATTATAATAATAGGCCTAATAAGAATAATAATTAAACTAAATAAAATAATAATAATTTTAATCATACTATTTGAAGCAGTGGGTGTTGAGCAGGACCATGGGGGCAGTAGGAGGTTTGCAGTTACAGATCCAGACTCTAACACTCTGAAGATAGAAACACCTGCAGAAAGCGACAGGAGGAGAGAAGACAGAGACGAAAAAGCACAAAACTAGGGTATAGAGAAAGAGTGAAGTTAGTAAGAAGCATTAATGGGATATGAATGCGTATGGATGGAGAAGGAGAGGAGGAGAAGGAGCTCAGTGCAGTCTAGGCCTAAAGCCGCATATCTAGGGGGTGGTTGAAGCCAAGCCTGAGCCAGCCCTAACTATAACCTTTATCAAAAAGGAAGGTTTTAAGGCTATCCTTAAATGTAGAGAGGGTCTCTGCCTCCCTGACCCAAACTGGAAGATGGTTCCACAGAAAAGGAACCTGTTAAATGAAGGCTCTGCCTCCCATTCTACTTCTGAAGACTCTAGGAGCCACAAGTAAGCCTGCGTTCTGGGAGCCAGTGTTCTACTGGGGTAATAGGGTACTATGAGCTCTTTCAGATATGATGGTTCTTGACCAATAAAGGCTTTGTAGGTGAAGAGGAGGATTTTAAATTATATTCTACATTTTACAGGGAGCCAATGCAGAGAAACAGCATTCTGGATCAGCAGGAGAGTATTTAGAGACATGTTGGCACAACCTGATAATAACGAGTTGCAATAATCCAGCCTAGAAGAAACAAAAGAATGGACTAGTTTTTCTGCATCTTTTTGAGACAAGATGTGCCTGATTTTTGCAATGTTACGTGGGTAAAGAAAGGCAGCCCTTGAAGTTTTTTTTTTATGTGGGAGTTAAAGGACATATCCTGATCAAAGAGAACTCAGAGATTACTAACAGTGTTGCTGGAAGCCAGGGCAATGCCATCTAGAGTATATCCTTAGATAATGTGTTTCTGAGGTGTTGGGGGCCAAATACAATAACATAATAATGTCTGAGTTTAACAGCAGAAAGCTGCTGGTCATCCAGGTCTTTAAGTCCTTAAGGCATGCTTGAAGTTAAGGCAAATTATTGGTTTCATCAGGCTTCATTGACAAGTACAATTGGGTATCATCTGCATAACAATGGATGTTTATGGAGTGTTTCCTAATAATATTTCCTAAAGGAAGCATATATAAGGTGAATAGAACTGGTCCATTACAGAATCTTGTGGAACTTTGTGGCTAACTTTTTTGTATATGGAAGATTTACCATTAATGTGCACACACTGAAATCAATCTGATAAATAGCGGTTCCTTCAATGCCAATTAAATGTTTCAGTCTCTGTAATAGGATATGTTGGTCAATGGTTTCAAATGCAGCACTAAGATCTAACAAAACAAGTACAGAGACAAGTCCTTTGTCCGATGCAATTAGATGGTCATTTGTAACTTTCACCAGTGCTGTCTCTGTGCTATGATGCACTCTAAATCCTGACTGAAATCCTCAAAGAAACTATTATCATATGGAAAGTCGACAGCTTGACGATAGCTTCTTCAAAGATCTTAAAGAGAAAGGGTTAGATATGGGTCTATCGTTGACTTAAACATCTGGATTAAGAGTAGTTCTTTTTAAGAAGAGGTTTAATTACAGCTACTTTAAAGGACTGTGGTACATAGACATGTGGTACATATAATTACTTTATCTGTACTAAGGACTAAATTTGATAAAAACTCTGAGAATTCAGATAAAAATTCAGAGTATGGGCCAGGAACGCGGTACACTATAACAAATAGAATAGGCTTGAATGTTTTTCAGGTTGGTAAGGATTTTGTTTCCATGGTGCGGAGCCCTGCTTCCAATTCACTGAGCCTCACCTCCATAACTGCAAATAAACTACATTTATTTATAGAACAGGCTTCAATATTTTCATGGTTTCACACCAAAATCAATTTATTGATGTTTTCCTCATTACATAAAAATTATTTAGTTCTTTTTTGTCATCTACAACCGAGGAAGTTGAATACATCACATATTATGAAAAATATGTGTCCCAAATCCCCCAAAAATGGTTGTTCCCCAATCCTCATTATATTTACTATACTTAGACGGGAAAGTTGGCAGTTGGCACATTAAGACAATATTATTTACATGTTAGTATTTCAGTGTGAAAACATGACCTTTATGCAATGTTGATTCAATGGTTCTTTCTTCAACATTTAAAGTGTGCTGCTGTAGAACTGTTGATTTAAAGTTGAATTTTAAATTTCAACCATTTAACAATCTGTCTGACCATAACTCAATGTTGAATTCTCAACCTTTGCTATCTGGGAAGATGGGTAATTTACTGGTTATTAGGCAATCACTGCAGAAATTGGAAATTCTATCTAAGAAAGATAATCTTACTGAAGATGAGGAAGCAGAGCTGAGGAAAGCTCAGGCAGAAATTGAACAAATTCTGCTTCTTGCTGAATAGTGCTGGCCCAAAATGAATGAATAAATCTTTTCTACTGGTATTTTTATAAAACTGAGTGATACATACTGTCTACAGGAAATAGCTGTATGCCTGGTGTACGTAAAGATTCTCAGTCATCCAGGTCATGGCTATCCAAGAAGAGTTGAATCGAGGGCAACTGGACTTGATTCTTCAGTTCTGAACTGATGAAGCCTCTTGGATGAGAGGTGAAACGTCTTCAAGATCCATAACCAAGTCCAGTTCCTCTTCTTGGATAACTGCATGCCTGCACTCTAAGTATGACACTGAAACTTTAGGCTTGTCCTGCCTACGCAGCAAACATTTTGATGTTGAAAAAAAGGTAAAACTGGGGGTAGAAATATATAGCCAGAGTGAAAAATTGTATTGATGTCAGGTTGCAACTTCGACGTCGTCTCAATGTAGAGTCTTCAACTTTGATTAATTATTAAATTGCTATATCTTGACATGTTTTGCGAAAAAACTGACCTGCAAGATTTTTACCAATGCTTATGTTCACATCATGGCTAAGCACAACTACTCAATATTCATTAATTCATGTCCACAACATCTGTTCAGATGAATTTTTAATGTAAAATAATCAATTACAAAATAGCAATTATTTTATATTAATAGATATATTAATAATACACATGTGACTATAGATAATTAAAAAGACCATCTCATAGAAAGTTCAACAGCCTGCACTCCTGTGTGCTGGAATACTTCAATCTTGAATGCTGCATTATTCCTACTCTGGTCCGCACCCTGCACTAACTTCAAGAATAAAATGAAAAAAAAGGATGAAATTAAATCAATTAAGTCAATTAAACAAAAAGTTCAAGTGGAAAAAATGTATTCAGTCATATGGCCTGTTTTGATAGGACAATGATAGAAGCATCACAACCATAAAGAGTAACTGCTATAAGATTATTTTCAAAAGCAGGGGGTGAGGGTGATTAGTACTACTTAAAAGGGGCACTTTATTTTTTTTTACATAAACCTTTCATAAGGTGTTATAATGCATTGCATTGTATTTGTATCCACCTAATGTGTCTATTATAATTGGAAATATCTTACTGGAATGACGTTAATTTTATACAGATGAGCTAACATCGAAGTACAACTTATTAGTTATTTTTAACACATCACGCAAACTAGATGACGCTTTTTATAAGTCTGAAAGATGCATATGAACACATAAAAATAATCTATAAAGCAGTAGATCTGTTGTTTAGGTACAACCTGCACATCATTTGAGCCCGTGTTACGACTGAGGTTGTGCCATAGACCTGCCGTAAACCCCCGGGTCGATGAAATGTGTGCATGGTATTCCCTTTTTACATGTTACCAAACAAACTGCCAACCCTATAAATGGAAGCATTACAACCTTAAATACTGTTACAAACTCACTTGAGTACTATGTGACAAATTTTAGCTTTAAGCAGTGCAGGTAGTGACTGACCAACTAAAAGGTTTTTTCTTCGAAGCTTACATTACCTGTATGCGCTCGCTTGGGAGACTGTCCACTACTACAACCCTTACAAACCAGTGTACTTGACTCAACTTGACTCAACTCTGCTGCTGCTGATACCAGCTCTCGTACAGATTCACTGGATATTGTACGTGATTCCTGCCTCCTATGGACTTCGAGAGACTCTTTGCTGCAGTTTAAGTTACACAATTTTAGTGCATGTCAGTGTTAATAATTGTTTTACATTTTGATTTAAGCACTATCTTCTCCAGGTTATTTTTTTTATTTCTGCTGCTGTCATGATACAACATACACGATATATGAGTTGGTAGTTTTATTTACTATACAATACATATGTAATATCAGCACAATATTATCACAGTAAGTGAAGTAAAAAAACTAAAAAACGTATTGATTCCACAAGTTATGGCCTTCACGTAGCCTATTTAATATTTTGGGTGGATAATAAAGCATATTGTTTTACTTGCACTAGTGTCTAGTGCAAGTAAAACAATATGATTAGGTATATGTATAGGTATATCATGTCAGTGCGCCCTACACTCTGTGGCCTGAAAGGTGCACAACACTCAATACTGGAAAACTCAATATACTCGAATTACTCGATACATATAGAAGTCCGAACCCGATATGTACCAAGGGGCAATTAATACTCCGACATCCTGAACGACTGCTGGAGTTCCTCTGAGCCGGGGGTGTGACGTCACTCTCCCAGAATGCACGGCTTCCAGCGCGGCGCCCAGCAGTCCAGGCCCGGACTCCAATAAACATCTTGAAAACTTGTTCCAAAATGTCGATATGGAGACGGAATGAAGGCTGGATGAAGAACTGTACTGAGGCAAAATCGGTAGGTAGCATTCTGTTCGTGTCTTCATACCAAAACTGGAATCTAACCCTGCTCGGTAAAATATAGAGGAGTTGGCTCCCGCAAGACAAACTCCGATACAACTTG